>NW_020884916.1:179399-259534 GCF_003945725.1 Corapipo altera | reverse complement strand
GTGAGAGGGTCGGCGGGGCGGGGGCGGGGGCGGGGGGGGCGCGGCGGGCGGGCGGGTCCCGGGCGCAGCATCCCCGGCGGCGGCGGCGGCCCGAGCACACCCGGGCACACCCACCCAGCCCTGCCCGCACAGCCCGCCCGCCGCCGGACACACCTCCCGCGCCCCGCACAAAGGGCGCGCCCCGCGGGGGGGGCGGCGGGACCTGGCGGGCGGGGGTCGGTGCCAGTCCCGCTCCTGGTCCCGCCGCCCCCGCGGTCCCTCCCCGCGCACGCGACTTGCCACCGGTGCGTCCTCCCCGCCGCCGCCTCCATTATCCGCCTCCCGCCGCTCCCGCGGCGGGGCGGGATGGGATGGGATGCGGAGCGCGCATCCCGCCGCCGGGAGCGAGGTAGGATGGATGGGGCCGCGGGGCTCCCCGTGCGGAGGATGCTCGGCGGGGTGACGCGTCCTTCCTCGGGCTCGACCGCTCGGAGGGCCGCGCTGTCAGCCCCTCCTGCGGGCCCGGCGGTGGGCGCCGCGCACCGGCTCTCCTCCTCCTCCTCCTCTTCCTCCTCCTCTTCCTCCTCCTCCCTTTCGCTGCCGTGGATGCCCAGGCGGAGCCCGTGGCGGCGGGCCCGGTGCGAGGCCGTTTGCTGGCACACGGAGCCCTGGCTCTCCTTTTTTATCTTTTTTTTTTTTTTTTCTGAGTTGCTCTTCTTCCTGCCTTCATTTTTATTTTTTTTTAAGCCTTGCTAAGGCAGCCGGAGCGGGAGTCTGACAACAACCCATCTATTGACAGAACAGGGAAGACATGATGGGGGTGTGTTACTTACTACGAGCTGCAGCGATGTTTTGCATCGCTCGTTGGCTGCGTCCTTGCGCCGGCAAGTGAATTCCCTGGGTCCTTTGTAGCAGGAGGGGTCTGTGGGGTTTTGAAGGGTCAGTCCTGTCTCCTCTTCTCCAGGCAGGGTGTCAGTTACAGGGTGGGTGAGCATATCTTTGTCTGTATTTTGTCCATTTAAAAAGCAGTTGCTTTCCTTTTCCATCGCTGGCCGAAGCAGAGTTTATTAAAAGACACATGAAAATAGGGTTTTCCCGTGTCTTTCCGGCTTCGTTTTGGCGTTTTCTGTTGGGTGCCATGAAGTGGAGCTCTTCGCTCGCGGCTGAGCTGGAGGAATTCCTGGGCTGCAGAGCAGCTGCGGGAGGGACGGGGTTGTGTTTGCACAGGCAGAGCTGAGCGTGGGGACAGTCCCCCCTCACCTGCACGGACTTTGGGGTGTAGCTCGAACTGCCCTCTCATTAACACCGGCACCTCAGGGGCTGTGCTTTGGGATAATTGTCCGTGGTGCTGTTTGAAGTAGACATGGCTCAATGGAATTCACCGAGTCCCCTGGGAAGCAGTTAATATCTCACCAGCACTAGTTCAGGGGCAGAAATGACTGAGATCTGGCTAACCAGGCTGACCACAGACTTAACAACCGGGGAGGTTTTCATGTGGGGGAAGGCAAGTTGCTTTGTTTCTTTTTTTTCTAAGATGACATTGGTCTGTGGTTTGTTTGTTTAATTTCAATTGTCTTAAAGTTTATTTTTGCATTTCAAAAAAGCTCCAAAACATATTTGAGATATATTTGTGAGTTTGGCCTTTAGGGCATTTTTGCATTAAAATAAAATCGCTTGGATGCATTCTAGGCGTGGCAGCTGTTGAGCACAGGGTCTCTTGGATCTTAAAAACTGCTTCTTACATCACTTTTCTATTTAGCTCATAAAAACTTCTGTCTAATAACATTGCATACAGTGGAAAGTAATGATAAACGTTGCTTTGTGGCTTGGTGTCTGTAGGCTGAGCTTTACCTGACCCCTTGTGACCCAGGCAGGGGCAGACCCCAGGTGCTTTCCCTCACTCTGGATTTACAGCATGTGCTGTGCTCTGGGGTGTACTCAGAGAGCAGACCCTCACAAATATTCAGATTAACTCAGTTGGTTCCTCTCTTTTGGTGATCCTCAAGAAACAAAGCATTTTTGCATTGAAGGATGTAGTTCTCCCGGCCAGTGAGTTTCTCTGCACTTATCGTGGTCCTGGTGAAGATGCTGCTGGTCACCAGAAGCTGTAGCACAAGCTTTTCTGCCCTGCAGTACAAGTTCTCCGTGGAGGTGGGAGTAGGGTTGTGAAAAGAGCTCTGGCACATGTAGGAAATCAGCACGTGGGTGCCACCAGTGGTCTCTCTAGAGGACAGAGCAGCTGTGTGCAGTGTGGGAACCCATGTGGTACCCGCTCTGGGTGGAGATGTTCTACTAGAAGGGGGCTTTCAGAAGTCCCCTTTGTAGTAGGGCTCACCATGCCCTTTCAATAACTGCCTGGTGCACTGTTCACTTCCACAAGGTTGAGGGTCTTACCTGAACCAGGCTAGTTACAGTCTTCAACTGGGTTGGCATTCTGCATCAGGAATAAACTTGGAGCAATTGCTTGGAGGTCAGGAGCTGGTGGGGATCAGAGGAAATACTCTATCTTTTCATGTACAACTTCTCCTCTCTGCTTTTTTTTTTTCTTTTGGACCTCATTCCCATGTGCACAGGCACCTGTTGAATTTGGGCATTACCATCAAAGTTTGATGCAGGAAAAATGTTGAAGTCCAGAACAAGTATTAGACTCAGTCTTTCCCTTGTCTCCTTAGCCATTTTATGGTACATAGCAGACTTTATTTCTCGTTTAAAAGGTACCTGAATTCTGGGGTGTCAGGGCATTCTCCTCAGTTTCAGGTCACTTTGTACAAATTCTTGTCTTCTGCTGTAGCTCAGTGTTGTGCTGAGTTATCTTGAAACCAGCTTGTGTTAAAGGAGCGACATTCTGATACTTGATTTTAGCACCACAAGAGTTGCCAGTGGGACTTTTTGCACAGTGAAGCTGTAACTGCTTGAACAGCAGGGTTTGTACTGTGCACTGGCCCTTCAGCTCTGAGTGAGTGGTGCTGTAGGAATAAGGAAAACTGGGTTGTGTTTTCTTGATTCGTTATGTCAGTATTTGGTATAAAAGAAGCATAAATGTAGTTGTTAAATATCTAGTCTTTCTGTCAGTTCAGAGCTTCCTGCACATCCCTGAAGTAAAATTTGCATTGGCTGAAAGTTGCAGGTGCCCAAGGTTTGCAGTGGGATGTGGTGGTGATGGTGGTGCCTCTGGTAGCACTATTGTAATTATACATGGGCACAATCTTCTACCAGTTGTGGATGTTTGCTGATGGCTGGTTTTTTTTAAATGGCTCTAGATCCATGTGCTGGGCAGAAGGAGCAGCTTCCATGCTGCCACCACAGTCACACCTGAGCTGGAAGTACGAATTTCTTTCCTCCATGGATATTAAAATTCTGTTTGTCTCAGAATTTCCTCTCCTAGTCTTATGTTGATCAGTTGCTGTAAAACTGCCCGAGTGTTTAATGTGTGAGGTGGAGGTGTAGAGCCCTACCTGCCACTGGTGCCATGGTCACTGTACCTGCACATGGTGAGGGAGATGCAGGCCTGAGAGATAGAGGCTCCTTCATGCATTGTCCCCTTCCTGAAGACTCCAGTGCTCCTTTGTCAGATGTGTGTAAATAAAAGTATGTTTAAAGCATCCTGGTGATGTTCCCATTTGTGTGGGTTGGTCAGCGTTGTGCAGTGCTCCAAACCCTCAGAGGACCAGTTTGGGGAAGTTTGTTAGGAATTTGGGAAGCTGTTTTGGAGTGGAAGGTGGTGTGGCTGGTCCCATTGGCAGGAGTGGTGGGCAGGTAGGGCAGCTTCGGAGCAGCAGCAATGCACTGACCAGTTTGTTCCAGGGGCTTTTCAGCATTGCACTTCCTTCAGCTGGAAAGGTCCTGGGACAGACTCACAGCAGTGTTTCACTGCCTGCTTTCTCTGTTGGCATAGGAGCCTGAACTGCAGGTTTTACCAGCATCTCGTTGGAGGAAACAAGGGAAGAGACTGGATGACTCCTGGGGTCAGTGGTTCTTCACTTTTCAGGAATAGCACAGAATTCCCAGAGAGGGGTTTACTGTTCCCCTGGAGCTGAGCTGAAGCATAGTTTGACTTAAATAATATTTCTTTAGGAAATATATTTCTTTAGGAGCGAAAGATGAGTTTGCTACTACAAAAGACTTTTTTTAATGCATCAGTACAGCAGCTCTAGGCTTTTCTCTCACCATCTCCAAGCTGAATCTTTCTAGGTGATGGTTTGACTGACCTTCTTCCTTGAAAGCTTGTTGTGACCAGCATGAGAGTCTTTCAGGTGCTCTAATAAGCATTTCTCTGTGTTCAGAGGAGCATAATTCAGAATTTCTCATCCAGGATGGAACCTGGACTCTATGGAAAGTAAGGACCAGTTGTGTTGTTGGTGGGCTGCTGGTGTAAGTTAGTCTGGTCTCCTGCTTGCAGCTTGACTAGAGAGTGAGGCTGGCTGTACTGTTACTTCCTAACACTGAATATTTTCATTTTCCTTCTAGCAAGCTGGCAAGACAGATCTGTACGCTCAGTAATACTGTCAGAACAGGTGCTCTCTGAGCCTCAGCCCTGTAAAGAGCAACATGCACTTCCAAATTCTAAAATTAGGTGTCATCCAAGGGGCTCCAAAAGCTGCACTCCTGATCACGGTGTTACTGCTGTGCTTGATTCCCAAGGGTGTAGCTGCAGCATTGTAGTTTGGGGGTTGTCATGTGGGGGTGACCCAGCCAGGAGCTCTCCTGTGCTCTCAGGATGTGGTCTGTAGGTTGTTGCTGCTCTGAGGGGAAGCCCCAGCCAAGTCTGGGCATCACTCTTGGTCTGAGCTTTTGCTGAATTAAACAATGAAAGGATGAGTGGACCCTCATCTGAGTCCATGCATAATGGTCACCCCAGGTGCTCTGCTGCTTATTATTGAAGTTGCATCACAAGCTGTGGCTTGGGAAGCATCTCCCTGAACTCTCAGGTGACTCCACTCCTCTCCCAACACCAGCACAGAGTGCACTCAGTGTTTGTCTCTAATTGCCAACTTCCAAGGGTGTTTACTCTGCTGAGTCTGGTAGATACTGTGCTGTAGTTACTAAGCAGGCATCTGAATGAGCTTCTAAAAATAGCTTATCCCTTTACAAGAAGGTGAGGTGCTGCCTAATGGGGGCCAAACCCAGGATGAGGAATGAGAAGAGAAGTATAGGTCAGGTGAATCTATTGTAAAATTAAATAAACCTTTTCAGGTGCTGATTGGAGCAGCTGCACTGCTGGCTTAATGCTGGTGACAGTCCTGTGCAACTTCACAGATCTGTAGTAGTATGTGTTATACTGTTATTCCTCAGACAGAGGTCGGAACTTCAGTCAGTACCTGTAGAGTTGTTTCTCGTTTGAAGGTGGATCTTCCTCCAAGATCTTTACTTGGAAATTCTTTGAAAAGTAATTTTGCTCAAAAGTGTTGTGATAGACATTTGCTTGCAACTTCTCTGTTCTTTAGTAGCTGGGGAAAAGCCTTTCTTCGTCTGCTCACAACTCTGAGGTTGAACCCAGGTAGGATAATGTAATGTTTGAGTCAGAGATGTACATGTAAGCTTTGCTGCCCAGAGAGGTTGTCCTGTGCATGCCTGGTTAGGCTTCATGTGTTGCATGAGGCACACCTTCCCATGTCCTTGTATATATAATAATTTTTTGTACTGCGTTATCCTTTTTCAGGTAAATGAGGTCATGTTCAAAATCATTATGTTTTTTAATCACTCTCCATCTGTCATGCTTTATAGTCACTTCTAAAAAAATAGAGGGAAGCTGTTCCTGCTTTGTTTGCCTCAAAGCTGCATTTTGGCATGTGATGGCCAACTGGATGGGTTAGCTTGGCAAACACAAAGTGGTACTTAGTGGCTTTCTTGATCTCTGACAGGTCACAAGGCTGCTTTCTCAGGTAGTGACAGTGACTGCTTAGAGGTCATCTATACACTCATGAATGTCACTGAACCAGATAACACAGGTGATGTTTTGGTCATGCTACTTGTGGTTGTAAATGAAGCCAAAGTGACTGTTTTGTGGAGGGAGCCTTTTTGCTGTAGACAATTCTGGTGGCTGCTTGATAGGCCATGGGGAAAAAATTATCATTCCCAGACTATCAGGCCAAAGCCAGAGTTAATGTATCCCATTGGAAAAGTAAGGTAACAGGGCTCAGTTTGAAAATAATACCAGTTCTAGTCTGTGGATTATGACTGACAGTTGTCAAAAATGTGGCAAGTACTGATTTAGAAGTCACAGATAAAATAAATAATGACTGTAGGACCCAGAATAACAAGATGAAGAAAAGATCCATGGCAGCCACAGGAACTTGGAGGCCGGTGCAAGTCAGGAAATTGCACGGGGTGAGCGGCTGCTCCCCTTGCATTTCCAAACCTGACTGTTCTTAGAGTGCTTGTTATTTCTCTGCGAGCCTTCTCAGCGTGGAGAGCATTCAGCCCGCACCTGTCTCCGCTGGCAGCCTCTCCCTTTGTCGGGGCTGGGACCCTTTCCCTGCCTGCGCCCACGCAGGCAGCAGCACAGCAGCAGTGTTTACATCCTGCAGCGAGCCCACGTGCTCGGGAGCGGCAGGCAGGCGTGACGGCCGCTGATCCGCAGTGCTGGGAGCGGGCAGCGCCGGGAGCGGGCAGCGCCGGGAGCGGGCAGCGCCGGGAGCGGGCAGCGCCGGGAGCGGGCAGCGCCGGGAGCGGGCAGCGCCGGGAGCGGGCAGCGCCGGGAGCGGGCAGCCGTGCTCCCGCAGCCGTGCTCCCGCAGCTGCTCTCGCTCCGCTTGCATTGCTGCAGGATGGAAGTTGGGAAGCGGTAGCTTCTCCCTTTCGGGAAATGTCCTTCAGGGGTTCTGGGTGATGCCAGGTGCCTCAGGCAGAAGCAATGCCTTTTGGCGTAATTTTGTTTCTTCTATGTTGCTGTATCATTGCTTTTTCCGGTTTCCTTGGCACCGCTGCTGCAAGTGCAGAGAGCAGATAGGCAGCAGGGATGTGAGCAGGGGCAGGGCCACCCCCTCCTTCAGCAGCGTGTGCGGGTGATGGCTCCCAGTGATTAACTGCAGCCCGAGGGGGTACGTGTTGTATTTGACTGGCCAGAGCAGTTATCTGCACTGAGAACCTGGATGGTTGCCTGGTCAGAACACTTAGTGTATTTGAATTGTTTATGCTGGAACACATCAGGCAGAAACCAGGCAGAAAATTTTGAGAAATAGTTTGATCTAAAGCCTTGCTGCTTTTCATCACATCACAACTCCTATAGACACAGGTGTGGGTCTCAGTGTGTGTGGTTCAATTTCTTTAAAACCAGACTGTGGTTTCAGTAGCTCAGGTGCTCTTTATTGGTCTGTCCTGGAAGTAGATGAAGTAGAAATTCCATGTAAAAAACAGGAGGCAGAACATGAGGGAACAATGTTACTTCTTTGCACAGTTCACCTGCACCCTTCACAGTGTTGCCCCTTTCCACTTCCAGGATACTGTTCTCACAGTGCCTGCCCTTCTCAAAGCTCAGCATGCGGCCACATCACACAGTGCTCTGAAGGGAAGAGCCAACATAAATACTTGAGGTGAAAATAGGAAAGGTGTAACGACATACAAAAAAAAAAGTGTCACTACACATTTGGGTGGCAGATGAAAGGGACTGACCTTTAAGAGACTCCCTGATGCACCTGCCCTATGTAGACAGGGAGGCTCATACCTCTGTCAGAGTAAAGAGCTTCACAGCATAAGTCATGTTTTCATCTCTCCTAAAGATCAAATCTGAAGTGAAGTAAAAAGGGAGGTTATACATGAGTTAGCAGGAAGTTGAGCTATGTTTGTACTAGAATAATAAACACGGAAACACTTCTTTTGCTGAAGTATGTCTTTAGGGTGGTTTGAATAATAGCTTACAAGAGCAGAGCTTTGTGGTTTGATAGGAGCAGCAGATTTTATGCATTAAGGTTTTTTTTCTGTGTATATTTGTCCTTTGTTTCACCGTAACTCTTTTTGATTGTTCCATAGCTGTAAACTGTAGCTGCTGTGTATGTGTATATAAAAGTTGTTTTCCCTTTTTTAGCAATTGTTTGTTAGAAGAACAAATGCCAGTATCTTCTTTGGGGAAGGAAAATCCTCTAGAATCCTCTTGTGCTTTGATCACAGGGAAGTTCTTCTTAATGTTATCATCCATGTCCTCAGACTTCCATCCGCTTTCTCATTGCAGGATGAACAGTTTTTAGGTTTTGGTTCAGATGAAGAAGTCAAAGTACGAAGTCCCACCAGGTCCCCCACAGGTAAGTTCAAGTTGCAGGATTGGGTGTTGACTTTCTGTTTTCCTTTGTGATGGCTTTGCTGAGCTTCTTCTGCTTGTTCCATCAAATCTCATTCACCATAAAAGCCACCCCAGTCTCTGGATTTAACGCAGTTAGTGTTGGACTCTGTATGTCTGATCTGTAAAGGAACAGAGAAACTTTGAGAAAAAGAGTTATACTGATGAAACCAGTATTTGAAACCTCATGTCAGAGGTTTGACTGGTACTAGAGAAGAAGGATTTTTTTTTTTTTTCAACCAGCTGTGATCTGCTTAAAAAAAATCTTTTAATGTGTTTAAAAGGTGGCATGTGCCCTTGAGGATTATTGCCCCTGCCCACCATGAGGTTGGTACTGGGTTTGTGCCATTGCATATCTAGTTGTTGGGAAAAGGCAAGCTTGCATTTTTAAAAATGTTATCTCCATGATATCTTGTGTGGGAGAAGAGGTTTGTTGGGAAGGTACTCTCTACATGTAGTGATAAAATGGTATTTCTATTTGTTGATTATCTGAAATGTTTTGGCAACTTGTGCAGGCAGTGTGACTGATCCTGAGTAAATACTTGTGTGACCTGGGTAATGCTGATCCCACACTCAGAGAAATTTAATATGTACTCTGCATTCTCTACTTCCCTCTCAGTCAAATCTAGTCCACGGAAACCTCGTGGGAGGCCCCGGAGCAGTTCTGACCGAAGTTCAGCTGTACTGTCAGACTCTTCGTCGGTGTGTTCCCCTTCGAGCAAGTCTGAAACCACATCCATGGAGAAAGTAAAGAAGAAGGAGTCGAAGAGTGGGGAAAAAAGACGAGGAAGACCTCCAACACTTACAAGTGTGAAATTCAAATTATCACAAGAGAAGGACACATCAGACATTCAAAAGGGCAGCAAAGAAGAAAAAGAGAGTCTGAAAAAAATCAAAAGGTCACCATCCACTACATTTCAGCAAGCAGCTAAAATCAAGAAATTAAGAACTAGTAAGCTCTCCCCACTGAAATCTAAATTCAAGCCTGGGGCAAAACTTCAGATTGGGAGGAAGAGCGTTCAGATCGTGCGCAGGAGAGGCAGGCCACCGTCCTCTGAACGGGTAAAGACTTCCTCAACTTTAGTCATAAACTCCCAGCTGGAGAAGCCTCAGAGGATTCGCAAAGAAAAGGATGGCACGCCACCTCTCACAAAGGAAGAGAAGACTGCTGTCAGACAGAGCCCGCGCAGGATTAAACCCGTTAGGATTATACCTTCCACCAAAAGGACAGATGCCACAATTGCTAAGCAACTCTTGCAGAGGGCTAAAAAAGGAGCACAAAAAAAGATTGAGAAAGAAGCAGCCAAACTGCAGGGCAGGAAGGGGAGAACCCAGCTCAAAAATATCCGACAGTTCATCATGCCAGTTGTGAGTGCGATCTCTTCACGGATTATCAAAACACCCAAACGGTTTATTGAGGATGAAGACTACGATCCTCCTATTAAAATATCCAGACTAGAATCCACACCAAACAGCAGGTTCAGCGCTACATCTTGTGGCTCCAGTGAAAAGTCCAGTGCCGCTTCTCAGCATTCGTCTCAGATGTCTTCGGACTCCTCACGGTCCAGCAGCCCCAGCGTGGATACATCTACGGACTCCCAGGCTTCCGAGGAGATGCAGACACTTTCTGAGGAGCGAAGCAATACTCCAGAAGTTCACACTCCACTGCCTGTTTCTCAGTCCCCTGAAAATGATAACGGTGATAGGCGAAACAGAAGATTTTCGATAACAGAAAGAAGTTTTGGCCAGAGGACTGCAAAAAAGCTGTCGGCCTTACCAAGTGTGCCGCAGCAGCAATCTTCCTCCTCTCCTCCTCCCCCTTTGCTCACTCCCCCGCCACCACTGCAGCCTGCTTCCAGCATCTCGGACCATACCCCTTGGCTAATGCCTCCAACCATACCATTAGCCTCCCCCTTTCTTCCTGCTTCTGCTGCGCCCATGCAAGAGAAACGAAAGTCAATTCTGCGAGAGCCGACGTTTAGGTGGACCTCCCTGAAACATTCCAGGTCAGAGCCACAGTACTTCTCATCAGCAAAATATGCCAAAGAGGGTCTTATTCGCAAACCAATATTTGATAACTTCAGACCCCCGCCGCTGACACCGGAGGACGTTGGCTTTGCATCTGGCTTCTCAACACCAGGTGCCACGGCTCCCACACGCCTGTTTTCACTTCACTCTGGAGCCAGGTTTGACATGCACAAGAGAAGTCCTCTGCTGCGAGCACCCCGGTTCACGCCGAGCGAGGCCCACTCCCGGATCTTCGAGTCAGTAACTCTGCCCTCATCAGTCGGTCGCGCCGCTACGGGGACCTCTGCTGCGGGTGTGTCCTCTCGGAGGCGGAAGAGGAAAGCGTTCAGCCCCATCCGATCAGAACCCAGATCTCCTTCACACTCCATGAGGACAAGGAGCGGGAGGCTTAGTACCTCTGACCTGACAACTCTCACCCCACAGTCTTCTGTCTCTTCCTCATTGACTAGCATTTCAGTTAGTTCTCTCGCCACTAGTGCCTTAAATTCAACTTTTACTTTTCCCTCTCATTCCCTATCACAGTCTGGGGAATCAGCAGAAAGAAGCCAGAGACCGAGGAAGCAGACGAGCGCTCCAGCAGAGCCTTTCTCATCCAGTAGCCCTACTCCTCTCTTCCCTTGGTTCACATCGAGTCCCCAGACAGAGAGAGGCAGAAACAAGGACAGGGCAGCAGAGGAACTCTCCAAAGATAAAGATGCTGACAAAAGCCTGGAGAAGGACAAGAGCAGAGAGAAAGACAGAGAGAGGGAAAAGGAGAACAAACGGGAGTCAAGGAAAGAGAAAAGGAGAAAAGGGTCAGAAATTCAGAGTAGCTCTGCTTTGTTTCCTGTAGGTAAAATGCCCAAAGAAAAAGTTGTCAGCGAAGATGTTGCGGCATCATCGTCTGCCAAAAAAACTGCTGGGCGGAAGAAGTCTACAGCAGTAGATCCCACAGCAGATGTTTCCGCTGCTGCTCTGGTAGATACGGCAGCTGTCAAAACCAAAACGTCCAAGAAAGGTAGAGGGGGCTTAGACAAATCAGACCTGGACGTCAGCCCCGCTGTGCCATCTCTGGAGAAGGAAAAAGCTCTGCGTCTTTCTGCTCCTTCATCAAGCACTGTTAAACATTCCGCTTCCTCCATCAGCTCTATGTTGGCTCAAGCAGACAAACTGCCAATGACTGACAAGAGGGTGGCCAGTCTTCTGAAAAAGGCAAAAGCCCAGCTGTACAAGATTGAGAAGAGCAAGTCCCTCAAACAAGCGGATCAGCCAAAAGCACAGGTATTCCTTTTTCCAAGTTGAATTTTTTGCTAGAGTGCATCTTACTTTGAACTTGCTCTGAAAGTCACAGTAGCTTTTGTATCCTGAGTGAGAAGAATTAATGTGCCAAGCAAAGCAGCTGTTAGTGCAACAGATGGCAAATGATTAGAAAACAAGGAGCCCTGGGCAGAAGCTGAGGGGAAGAGGGAACTGCTGTGTAGTGAGCTCAGGGGGCAGCTGCGTGTGTTTTAGAGACCAGTATGGCATAGCTGCTTATTGGGTTTCTCTGAATAAATCTAAGCAAAGTGATGGTCTGCAGTAGTACTGTCTCTGAAAAGTGCAGTTCCAGCAAAATGCAGTGTCTCTCTTGGCCCTGACATTTCTTGTGGACCCTCCTTGAGTGTAAGGCTGGCTTCTGAAGAGCAAGTTGTTCCCTTAGTGTCTCTTGTTTTTTAACTTTGCACAGGGATCTGTCACTTATGAGAGGGAAGAAAATCCATTGGGATTTCACCTTTGATTTGGGGGACTGCTTCCTACCATTTTCCTCTTTTCCCTCTCCCCCATACCAAAGCCACCCTTTTCTGCAGTCCTCTTTACCTACCAGAAAGGGAGGTGAGATAAACTTTCTGGGAATACTTTTTATTTAAACTTTTACTTTTCCTAACATCATTAGTGTTGAAAATCACTAGCACATATTTCAAATAGAAAATTCTCCAACTGGTGTCTCCAAAATGAAGAAGTGTTTACTTCTGTATGTCTGACCTGGTGTAGCAGAAGCCCAGACCCTCACAGTTGCTTGTTTGGGGTAGTTCTTTTGGTGGGAGATATTCCAGAATCTTATGATCTAAACACAGAAAATGGCACTAAGATGCTGCATTTATTTAGCACCTAGTAAACAGAAGCCCTTTATCTGAAACACCAGCATCTGCAAAGCTCTCAAACAGCTTCATTTACTTCTACCTTCTGCTGGATCAGTCAGCACTGAGTGCTGGTCCAAATCCAGTGGACTCTGATATTTGTGATGTCAGTGCCTTGATAACATGGCTTCATGAGCAAGTTGGTTTTCCAGTAGCAGACAGAAACTTACCTTGTAACTCAGAGGTTTCCACTACGTGTTTCTCAGCCTCATTTTGGTACCTTTCTTAGGCACACTGTCTGTTGTCATGTTCTGAAATCTAGGGGCAAGAGAGTGATTCATCAGAAACATCAGTCCGAGGACCACGAATAAAACATGTTTGCAGGAGAGCAGCTGTTGCGCTGGGCCGCAAGCGAGCAGTGTTTCCTGATGACATGCCCACTCTGAGTGCCTTACCGTGGGAAGAGCGGGAGAAGATACTGTCTTCCATGGGGAACGATGGTGAGTTGGGATTTCTAGTTTTTGTCTGGATTTGTACAAAGTCAGCTTCTGTTGACTGCTTACAATGAGGACTTCAAGTGATTAACAAGGGAAAATATGTTAGAGCTCCGGGCTCTCTATTGCAGTGCCACTCAAACAGGGTTAATCCTTTCAGCCACTGGGAATTGTGTCAAATACTTGTGTTCTGCACCAAACTTGTATTCTTCAGAGGGGGGTGAGTGCATATATACGTGTACACATCTGTGTATACACACGCTGACATAAGAGTGTATACACAGTGGTGTGGTTCTGCACATGAACTTAGACTTCTTGGACTAAATTAGACACTCCTGAAACATTCTTTAACATCAGCAAATTCACATTAGAAATGTTCTCTTGATAGATAAGTCATCGATAGCTGGCTCAGAAGAGGCTGAACCTCTTGCTCCACCTATAAAGCCCATTAAGCCGGTTACCAGAAACAAGGCACAGCAAGAACCTCCGGTGAAGAAAGGCCGGCGCTCCAGGCGCTGTGGGCAGTGTTCGGGCTGTCAAGTTCCAGAGGACTGTGGTGTCTGCACTAACTGTCTAGACAAACCCAAGTTTGGTGGGCGCAATATAAAGAAGCAGTGCTGCAAGTAAGTGAGAAACTATGCCTGCACTGACTGGGATAAGTGTCCCCTCACTCCGGGCCAGGAACAGCAGATTTGCCCTGTAGCATGGGCTTGGAGTGAGCTTGGCCTGGGCTGAGGCTGGATCAAAGCAGGGGACTATAAACAGCTTAAGAGTCAAGATCCCAAATCAAGGTGAGCTTGTTATGAGCTCTTTCTCTGGAGGTCACTTCTGGTTTATTCTCCCCAGTTTGACAAAACTGGCGTTGAGAAGTGTTTGGTGTGAGACCAGTGGCTTCTGTTATGGGATTTTGCAAGGGAGGCAATGTACACATAAATATTTTTCTCTTATTTTCCAAATTGCATTCATGAAGAACTTGTGTTTTCTAGATGATGCTTATCTGGCTTATATACGCTTTGTATATCAAAGATGTCTCTAGGTGTCATTAAGAAATACCACTCTTCTTTGATATCTCCTGTCATTTTTTGTACATATCCCTTAGATTGAACCTTTTTTAAATTGCTGCATTAAATTGATTTTAACAGGCTAGATAATCTATCTGAAAGGGCAGCTGCTAAAGCAACACCAGTAGGTTGTTGTGGTATGAGAGCTGTTTATAAAGCCTTGCTGTGAGAATTGCTGTGTGAGAGTACTCTGCAGGCTGGAAGAAGTCTTGCTCTCAGCAGCTTTGCCCAGGCCTCGGGCTGGGTTTCAGAGCCACAGGCCCTGCTACAAGAACAGACTCAGAAACAAAGCCTGACACAACATACAGAAGGTATTACATGCTAAGTATAAGACAAATAGGGAATAAAGTTGAATAAAGTTAACAAAAGTCTTGATCTCCTAAACCAGTCACACTCCAAGAGTACTTGATTTTGTCTGAACAAAAGTAGTGCTTATATTGATAATTTTATTTTCAGTTCTTCATGTTGAGTATTTATAGACTGCCCTCTTAATGTCTGCATCTTTATTCTGATTTTGTGACGTTCTTTATTTTTAGAATGAGGAAATGTCAAAATCTACAGTGGATGCCTTCAAAAGCTTATCTCCAGAAGCAAGCTAAAGGTAGGCTAAAGCACAAGAGAGAAGTTCTCATTTCATAGGTTTTGCTCTCTGTGCTGTTATTGTGGCTACACTGAGCTTATAAAGGTTATTTTACAAGGAGCCACCCTGCCTGCACTGATGACAGGTGAAAGGGGCAGGAGAGATGTGGATGCTGACAGCATTTGTACTCTCTTGTGTCTCTCAGCACTGGACTGGTAGTTTTGCTTCCTTCCTTTTCATTCGTTTTCCTTCCTTTTCCTTCCTTCCTCACAAAGTCTGCTCGCAACTCTGAATCTGTGCTACTGCAGGAGGATGTTGCTTACTGCTGTCTCAGAATAGGGGTCCAAGATATAAGAATACAGATTGAAGCACAAGCCAAGTGCATTAGTTTATTTTTTGAGTACAGTTTTTTCTTTCATATGACAGAATGATGAAGTTCTGAATCAAAGTGTCCGTATTTGCTGTTTCAAAGAAGCAGCAAATTATTTGAAGTCACACAGTTTTGTCTTTTTGCTTTATCTGTGCTTCTTCTTCCTAGCTGCAAAAAAGAAAGAGAAGAAATCTAAGACAAATGAGAAGAAAGAAAGCCATTCTGGAAAAAATCAGTTGGACTCTGGACAGAAACAAGCTCCTCAAGCTGTCACACCAAGAGAAGACAGTGCTGGGAAGAAGAGCGGTGAACCTGCCCGTAAGCCTGTTGAGGAAAAGCATGAGGATGGGAATTCTTCCGTTCCCATGTCAGAGCCCAAACCGGTTCCTACATCTGGTACCAGAAAGACTGGCAAGCAGACATTCCAGCAAGTCCAGCTCCCTCCTTCTCAGCCACCGAGCTCAGGACCTTTGAAAAAAGAAGCACCTAAACTTAGCACTTCTGAGCCCAAGAAAAAGCAGACTCCCCAACCAGAAATAGGTAAATGGGACTATTTATCCTCAATATGTTTGAGCCGTGTTAAGTAACAATATTAATACCAGTAAAAACTGTTGGGTTTTAAATATGATAAATGCTTTGTGGTGTGGTGAAAGTACAGCAGATTATTTTGAAAATTTTGCTTAGAACTGGCTTCTGTTTTTGAACCACAGAGTATGCTGGGGCAGGGAGAAAGATGGCCATCCTGGTTGGGACTGAGTCATGTAGCTGTGGCAGTCTGGAAGTATGTTTTCAATATTGTTAAGCCTGTCAACTTCCCAGTCTGAATGTGAAACCAGGAGGATGTAATCTTTTAACACAAAAGCATAGTCCACTATTGGATGTAGTGCAGAGCAGCATGAACAGTGACCAACCAGGCAGCTCTGGGATTTCTGTGGCTTTGCACCCACAGTGCTCCAGATTGTTAGCAGAGCAAACTCTGCTAGTCATGCCTCCAGGAGACTGCTCATAGTTGGTGAGGTGCAGCCACAGAAGAGGGTGGAAAAGTTCTAGTCTAAAACTCATCGCATGTTACCCGGCTGATTTTTTTCCCTTTTCTTCTCTACAGGTGGCTGTTAGTTACTTGAAATACTCATAATTTTTCCCCCCCTTCCTAGGCACAGAACAAAGCAAACAGAAAAAAATTGCTCCCCGTCCAACTTTCCCTGTGAAACAGAAACCAAAAGAAAAGGTGAATACTGTTTTTTGTACAGTCAGTAAAATTTCAAGCACCTGGAACTTCTCTCTGTCTAGAAAGTAGAACCATCTTGTGTAACCCTTTGCAGATATTTTTTTATATTTGGTTCTTAAAGATGTTAGGTTTTTCCTCGTTGGCTGTATGTGGATACCAGAAAAACCTGGTCTATGCCTAAGATTCAGCTTAGGTGTTATTTTGATCTCGAAGACTTGTGCATTGGGGGGTGGAGGTCAGTTTTTCCATAAAAAACAGAACTTCCTTTGTCTCAGAAACAGCTCCGTCGTGGAAAAAAAAAAATTGTCTTATTTAAATATGAGGGAGAAGTGCATAGGGCCTGATTACACCCAGAGTTGCCCCACTGCAGCAAAAGACCAACCCGTGCTCTGATGGGAGAGAACAACATGATGGTAGAGGAAAGTGCTGTACATGGAATTACAACTGTAATTGCATGTGGAATCCTCTTAGGGAATGGTTTGCGGAATGGTCACTTCCCTGCAGCTTCGACACACTCATTAATTCTGTGCTGGTTTGGGGGTTTGTCTGTGAATTATCTACAGCATCGGATATAACAGCAGGGTAAGTTCTAATGTCCGGGGTTGAGATTAATGCAGGCTCCTTTGCTTGACCAGGAAAAGCCCCCTCCTCTAAGCAAGCCAGAGAGCAGCACGCTGAACTTGCTCAGCACTCTGACTAACGGCAGCAGTTCCAAGCAAAAGCCGCCTACAGATGGAGTCCACAGAATCCGAGTGGATTTCAAGGTAGAGGACAAATTGTTTTAAGTATTTGAATGTTCCATGGCTCTAGACACTGGAACTAGAGTCCCCTGAGAGTGCTGACAGTAACTGCTGAGTTTGTGTGTCTGGTACCTTTTCCAGGGAACTGCAAATAGGAGCCTCATGAAGTCACTTGGTTGATTCTTAGAAGCTTGTTATGCCTTTTTTTTCCTTATAATTAGAGTACTGGATGAAGAGACACTTAAAGCTTTAAAACCTTAACTGTCAATGTGTGAGGATGAGCAAGAATTTGAGGTTTATGAAGAATTATTCCATTAAGATGGAACTTTAAATCCTTACCACAACTTGAGCCAACAAGATATGGGGAAAATGTTAGTAACTTGTAATTCACAATATTTGGGGTCTATTTGGGGTTTTAAAATGATAAATCATGTACTTTTTTGAACAACACTGTTGAAATAATAATAAAAATTAATATTTTCCTAATAATTTTTTAGTCCATCTCTAAGTGTTGATACTGGAGACTATAGTGAGATCTCATAAATGTTTTATACAAATATGGAGCTTAAATAAAGTGCAATTCTTCTGAAATTTCATTTTTAGTAATAATTGTGCAATTGTGAAAAGCGTTGTCTTGTTCCTCAGGTTTGCTTTCCATAGAAGGAAGGCTCTAGCAGGCACTGAGCACTCTCAGCAGGAGCAGTGCCAAGGTGTGACTCCCAAAATACACTGTAAAGTAGAGGTAGACACTGAAATTATTTCAGTTTGAGACTTCTTGATCACAGACCCAGAACGTAAAAAACAGCAATCATATGAGCACTTTGTACTGATGTTATATGCCTTGTTCTGCATGGTGATGTGTCCTTTTGTACTTTCAGGAGGACTGTGAAGTGGAGAATGTTTGGGAGATGGGTGGGTTAGGCATCGTCACCTCGGTACCTATTACTCCCAGGGTGGTGTGTTTTCTCTGTGCCAGCAGTGGACATGTGGAGGTAAAGCATTGTGTTCTGCTGTTGATGACTTAGTTACAGCACAGTGTTGTTACAAAAATAAATAAAAATTATAATGACTGTAATTCAGAAGAAATTAAAATAATACATGTAAATCTGTCCTTGTTAGAATTTGTCCCAAGATACTCAAGTGCAAGGTATTTAAAATCAGTTTAGAAACTTCTTCAGTGCTTACTTTGGAGGTGCTTTAAGTGTGAAGAATAGCATATTTGAGAGCATCCCTGTCTCTGAATTTTTGAACTCACATCTAATGTAATGCAGCAGCTTTGCTCTCTTTTAACTGGAAATAAGAAAGGCTGCCCTATGGTGCAAAAGGGCTTTAGGCAGCAGTGACTTTCCCAGGTGTGTCTGTACCTGCAAAGAGCTGCAAACTGTTACAGAAACGTGACTGGAAAGCTTCTGGTGCTGCCTGAGGAGCTGGATTGAGATGTGTTAAATGCATTTCCAGGTGTAGATAGGTGCCTTCTGAGCATCTTCAGACCAGCTGACCTGGGAAAGTGATAACTCTAGGAAAGTCTGGGTTCTGGTGAGTGGACAGTACTAGGGAAAAGGGGGTTAAGTTCTGGATGTGGACATCAGTGCACTTGAGGTCATGAAGGCCCAGTGGGGCATGGAGCCATCCCCTTTTCAGTCAGGGTGCTCCAGGCAACAAACAATTTCCGTGTCTCCTGTGAGCCTACAGTGTTCGTGCCCTGAGAGTGATTGTTTTTCCAATATGACCAGCCTTGTAGGGGATACAGAGAAATTAGAAGAGCTTTCTAATGGCCACCTGGGCTGAATGAAGATACTTTTTGTTCTGCATGTCCCTACTTTCTGCACTAAATGTGTCTTCTGGTGCAGTTGGCTTGTGTTACAGGGAGGGAACAAGAGAGGGAGGTCCTGAAGAACCCTGCAAGGCTTTGTCGATGCTTAGAGCACTTAGTTAGCAGGTACCAGACTCCTGGTGGCTGCGAGGTGTCCAGTCTGTATTTGGGTTTATCTGAAATACGTGCTCAGTTTCCCTCCTAAAATATGACAGTAGAAATGCTTGTTCTGTCAGTTGTAAAGCAGAATTCAAAGTAGTTTGGAGCACAAGGGGGTTTGTTTGGGAGCTTCAAGCAGCTTCTGCATTGCTAAAACCTGCTTCTCCCTCCCTTGCAGTTTGTGTATTGCCAGGTCTGCTGTGAGCCCTTCCACAAGTTCTGCCTGGAGGAGAGCGAGCGGCCCCAGGAGGACCAGCTGGAGAACTGGTGCTGCCGTCGCTGCAAGTTCTGCCACGTGTGTGGGAGACAGCACCAGGCCACCAAGGTACCCCAGAACTGCTGGGAGACCCAGCAACACCCCCACTGGTCCCAGAGCTCCTCTTGCCCCAGAACTTGGCAAGGAATGCTGAGGGGCAGAGTCTGCACACTGGGGAGGAGACCTCTCGAGTTGCTCCAATGCAGTTTCTTTCTCGTGCCCCAAATGGGGGAGTCAATAAAAAATTAAAATGTCCAGGATTTTGCATACCTTTGCAGGGTCTCTGTTCCAATGCTTTTCCCCTTATTCTTGTAGCAATTGCTGGAGTGTAACAAGTGCCGAAACAGCTATCACCCTGAGTGCCTGGGCCCAAACTACCCAACCAAACCCACCAAGAAAAAGAAAGTCTGGGTGAGGCGTTTTAATTTCTTTTTTGGAAAATTCATTTATTGACTGATCATAATGCACCAGAACTCTGCAGAGCTCTGATGCAATTGCTCAGCTTTTCAAGCCAAGGTACCTGTTGCATTGGAAGGTACATTTGGAAACAGATAACGAGGTGGCTGGTTGATAAGATGTTCTGAACAAGCAGGGTTTTTAAAGAGGTTACACCTTCTTTTAGTTGTAGTAGGTCTTCTGATCATAGTAAGCCTTTTGATCATAGTCCCATAAAGTGGAAGAAACTCTTTAGAATGGAAACATTTACCTTGTTAACAAACCTGTTGATATTGGTGTTGAGAGACAATTTGGATTAATGTCCTAATTTGCATCTTTCAAGCTTTTGTTCTAAACAAGTGCCAATAGTGTATTTCCTACTAGGAGTTTGTAGGTGTTTTCTACTACGATACATAAGGTCTGTAAACTTTTAAAAGAAGACTTTGTATTTTAGATCAGAAGAAATACCACAACTACATATGCTGTTTTATGTGAGGGAAATATGCAAATATGAAGGACAGAAAAACTATACTGCAATTTGATTTAATGTTTTTTCTTGTTGCATTATTACCATCTTACCATAAAAGGAGTGAGCTCTGTTCATTTTGGTGAAAGTTTCAGCTTTCACCATTTGAAACTCCTTGTTCTGTTGGATGAGTTCTCAGTGCTCATTAAATAAAATTATGAAATGTGTTGTTTGCACAGAAAGCACAGGAACTGCTGGATAAAAGCATGTAACTCTTGCCAAATGCATTCTTTTTCCAGATATGTACCAAATGTGTTCGCTGCAAGAGCTGTGGATCAACAACACCAGGCAAAGGGTGGGATGCACAGTGGTCTCATGACTTCTCCCTGTGTCACGATTGTGCCAAACTCTTTGCTAAAGGTACATAAAGTTGTGACTCTTGACAGCAGGAGCCTCCTCAGCTGCTTAGTTTTGAATCAGTCAGTGTCAGTATGAGTGAGCAGAGGGCCAGCATGACAGCTGAGCTTGGCACAGTCCAGGCAGCAGTGCAGGCTGGTTAAGGTCAAGCCTGAAAGAGCATGTAACAGTTCCTGTCAAAGCCAGGATCTTAGAGCATGCAGTGGCTCACCAAAGTCACCACTGCTTTACTGTCAGAGTTTGGGGCTTTCAGCATGTAAACTCTGTGCCATATGAAGGAATTATTACACACCTGTTAGCCCAGGATTTCAAGTAGCAGTTGAGGAAAAGACATTTTAAAGTATTCTGGACTTAAAAGCAACAAAATTTCTATTGTGAAGTGGTTGTTACCTGTGTTAGTTGCTGTACATGATGCCTTTGAACCTCTAAGGGGCATTCTTGGGAAAAATCCCAGGACAGAAAATCTTAACTGTCCCACATAATTTCTTGCCTGTGTGTCATCTTTTCCCTTTCATTTTGCTCTTGCATAGAATATTTTGTTAGTCTTACCACACCCAAAAAATGGGCACCCAGCCATGGGATTCTAGAGTAGGCAGTGGTCTTTCAAAGTTATTTTTTGTAGCCTCCTGACAGTAGATGGGACTGTGCTGGCAGTTTACTGGGAAGGGTGTTCAGAGCTGCTTGGTGCACCAGGAAGTAACCACCCAGCCTTTAAGATGTGTGTGAAGTCCAAACTCCTGATGAAATCTGATTATGTTTGCAGGAAATTTTTGCCCTCTCTGTGACAAATGCTACGATGATGATGACTATGAGAGTAAGATGATGCAGTGTGGGAAATGCGACCGCTGGGTCCACTCCAAATGTGAAAACCTTTCTGGTAAGGAAATCCTCATCCTATCAGTACTAAAGAACACAGGGTAGTGATTAGATCAGAGCAATCCAGTCCTGGACCTTTCTACTAGAGTGTTACTTTAACACCCTCACTTGTTGTGACCTACCTGAAAAATACCTGTCAAGTTGGTGACAGGTAAACCAGTGCTAATACCAATGACATCCTGAAAGCACAGGACTTACTTCAAAGGCAGTGTCACTCAGTTAGCTGCACAAGGGGCTTTTGTTACCTGAAAAGTGTTTCAGTTAGGAAGTAAGTGCAGGGCAGGGGCTTTTCCCTGTATCCATCGTTCAGTGAAGTACTTCAGATGGTTATCTTATCTTCTTTTGTCTCCAGATGAAATGTATGAGATACTGTCCAACTTGCCTGAGAGTGTCGCGTACACCTGCATTAACTGTACAGACCAGCATCCTGCAGAGTGGCGTCTGGCACTGGAAAAGGAGCTGCAGGTTTCCCTGAAGCAGGTTTTAACAGCCCTGTTGAACTCCAGAACTACCAGCCACCTGCTGCGGTATCGACAGGTAAGCTGGAGCTTCTGTCCTCTTAGTGTTAGTCCAGCTTGTGACGTGCCTGGCATTCACTTGAGCTGTGGTATTGCTGTGCCACTTCCTGCAGAAGTGTCTGCATCATATTTGGAACAACACATGCTGTGATTTATTTATATTTTTTCTTTCTTTTGTTCATTCCTATGGAAGCAAAGAAGTGGGTATCTATGGTACAACTTGTGAAGCTGAAAAAATATAGGGTAAAGTTCTTCAAGGAATGGGAGGATTTTGCTCTGTGATGGTGAAGGTGCTTTTCTGACAGAAGAAGAGGATCTTAGTCTTGAAATATGCATTCAGAAATAAGACTTCTGAACAATGGGTTTGATTCTGATAGCTGATGGCTCTGCCCTGCTGTGCACCTTACAGGTCATAGCAGGAAGCTGCTTAAGAGCTTTTCATTGTTCCTACATTTTGGACAGAAATTCAGAACTCGGATCTCCTTTCATTCACATTAGCAAGAATCTCTGGGCCAATAAATGTGCTTGGGAGTGTATCATGAGGAGCAGCTACATTTCAATAGCCAACGTCCCTCTGTCTCATTGCTGGTGTTCACAGGCAGCAAAACCACCTGATTTAAATCCTGAAACAGAAGAGAGCATCCCATCCAGAAGCTCTCCTGAGGGTCCCGATCCTCCTGTCCTAACAGAAGTCAGTAAACAGGAGGAGCAGCAACCTCTGGATCTGGAAGGAGTGAAAAGAAAAATGGATCAAGGAAGTTATATATCTGTGGTATGTCAAAGTTTTCATGTTCCACTCTATTATGCTATAGACTCTGTGAATTGCTTTATGACCTGTGGTGTTTATAACCGAGCAGGCTTAAGCCTTTTCTTCAGGAACACGGAAGCAGGTTATCGTGCTGCTAAAAATAATTCTGGCTGGCACTGATGTTGATGTTGGCCCAGAGACAAGTAATTGATGCTGTTGTAGGGCTCTCTGTAACCAGCAGTGATACTTGGTTAGACCCCATTTGCTCTTAGTCAGGTGTTTATGTAGATGGAAACAGGACAGGTCATCCTTTATGTGGAAATTTTGACTGAAGGCCTGGCCCAATAGCTCTGCTGCTGTCGGTTAGCAGGAATTCATGGGTGAAGGGGTGACTTATTCAAGGGTCAGTTACAGAAAATGCTAGTGTTGAACAAATCAGTTCTCTTTGCAGAGACCAGCCTTTTACTTTTTTTCCCCTACAGAATCTGTAATCTTTGAGGAACATTGTATATTGCAAAGTGCTTGACAAATGTTGATTGTGCCAGATTTTGACCAAATCCTTCTGAGGCAGCTAGTTTAGTGGATGTAAAACTGGTCAGAAGTCAGCTCCTTATAGAAGGAAGAAGTGAACAGTTGTGGGTGTAGCAGCTCTGCCAGCCAGTTTGCAAATGTAGAGGGCTGCTTGATTCTTCACAACCAAATTCTCTTTCTGCTTTTAAGTCATACTCTTGTCCAATCTGATAGTCATCTACATGTTCACTTGATGCCCTAAAGGATTAGTGGATGGTGTAGCTGTGCAAAAGACAATCCTGTTAATGTGAAGTTTTGTGGTTTTCTTACAGTTGGATTTTAGTGATGACATTGTGAAGATAATTCAAGCAGCCATTAATTCCGATGGTGGGCAGCCGGAGGTTAAGAAAGCCAACAGCATGGTCAAGTCCTTCTTTATTCGGGTGAGATGGGCTACAGTTATTTTGAAATCTGCTTGGTATCCTACCACTGCTTGTTGCTGTTGGAGTCCAAAGGGCCATCACACTTGCCCTTGCTTGGGTCTTTCCAGGAATAAAATAATACATTGTCAGAGTTGTTGATGTGAATGAAATGTTACTAGTTGTGCATTTACAGTAGGTCTTGGCTGAATGTCTTTGAATTTCTGGGTATGTTGTCTAACTTTTCTAATGGGTTGTTGTTTTCCTTTAGCAAATGGAGCGTGTTTTTCCATGGTTCAGTGTAAAAAAGTCCAGATTTTGGGAGCCAAATAAAGTAACAAGCAAGTAAGTAACTGTTCTGTGTCCGACTGTGACACCCTGCTGTTTGCCAGCTGTCCAAGCAAAACGTATTGAGAGAGCCTGTTTGTGGGGTTGGGATTTCTGGTTTTCTTTTTTTTTTTTCCCCTGGGATGTTACACATTAATCCCATTCTCAAGTTTTGTACACGCCTCCTTGTTCTAAAGCAGGACACTTTTTAGAACTATTTACAACTATTTAGAACTAGGTATTGCTGTGTGTTGACTTGTCAGTCCTGTCCTTCCTTCTCACACCCCCGTTTGGGGTGGCTCCCCTGCACCTGTTACCCTCCAAAGAAACAGTCACTCACATCACAAACCTTAAAATGTGAGTGGTCACAGCCTTTGTGGGGACCACGTGTAGGCTGTAGGTAATTAAATGAGTTATTAGAGGGGGGGATGTCAGGTAGGCCCTGGAAGCCAGGGCACAGGGTCCTCCAGTGCAACCAGGTGTGACACTGACTCCTTGCTCCATCTCAGCAGTGGTATGTTGCCAAACGCGGTGCTGCCCCCGTCGCTCGACCATAATTATGCTCAGTGGCAGGAGCGTGAAGAGAACAACCGCACTGAACAGCCCCCTCTGATGAAGAAAATCATTCCAGCTCCAAAACCCAAAGGGCCTGGAGAGCCGGATTCACCAACTCCTCTACATCCTCCTACACCTCCCATCTCTGGTAAGAAAACCGATGGCAGCACTGCCAATCCTGAACCCGAAGCACTTTGGTCCAAAGCTCCTCACAGTAAAGGGAGGGTGGTATTAGTTCTGAATGCAACTGTCTTGAGACCTCTGTCACCTGAAATCATTCGGAGGCTGTTACCCACAAGGTGTTTCTGAGCTAAGCTTGGACACAGGAATACTTTTGCCCCTGAATGAGGGCTGTGTGGAGGCTGATGTGTGCTTTGCTTTCCAAGCTGGCTATGGAAAACTCTTTTACCCTGTTCTCTTACTGACAGTCTCTCCAGATGAATTTTTGCCTTCCTGAATTTCAAGAATGAACACTGTTCTCTCTTTTAACTCTAAGGCTCTGACAGAAGCAGAGAGGATAGTCCTGAACTGAACCCCCCTCCAGATGTAGAAGACAACAGGCAGTGCGCGTTGTGCCTGAAATACGGTGACGACAGTGCTAATGTGAGTATGTGCCACGTGCCCATTTCCATAGGAGCCCATTTAAGCAGTGCTGTAGGTTTGGTACTGTGGATAGGCAGGACAGGGTTTATGCATGGTTGTGTCTCATAGAAATTTAAAAAAAACATTTCCTTCCGTTCTTTAGGATGCCGGGCGTCTTCTCTATATCGGCCAAAACGAATGGACACATGTGAACTGTGCTTTGTGGTCAGCAGAAGTGTTTGAAGATGATGATGGTTCTCTGAAAAACGTGCACATGGCTGTCATCCGGGGAAAGCAGCTGGTGAGTACAAGCAAAGAACGTTTCGTTAAACTTCACTCTGATTTAGAATCACAGAACCAAGACAGGAGCCCAGCTAAAAGATGCCTTGTGTGTGTTTGTTCTGCTCTGTCCTTTCTTGCAGTATTTTTTTAACACTATAACAGTACTGAATGAAGGTATTTGAAAAGTTGTTTTATCATTGCTCAGTTCAGAAATATTGTGGAGATAAAGTGGATCTTGCAAATGTGAGAGTTGGATATGGAACTGAAGCAGGAAAGTCTGAGGCCTGGAGGAACCAGTCCACAAATGCAAAAGTTCTTCTGTGTGAGGGATCCTTCTTCCTCTTACCTCCTCCTCCATGTCTCGCTTTTGTGCGTGAGTCACTGTAGTGAAATGGAACGACAGTGAAGTGGGAGATCAGGCATTAGTCTAAACTTCTGTCTGTGCCAAAAAAACAACTGACAACAGTAATGGTGGTCTTGTTTTAGAAGAGATTAAATTTTAACTTTTCTTTTTTTTTTTGCTTTTGCAGAGATGTGAGTTCTGCCAGAAGTCAGGCGCCACAGTAGGCTGCTGCCTCACTTCCTGTACCAGTAACTATCATTTCATGTGCTCACGAGCCAAGAACTGTGTCTTTCTGGATGATAAGAAAGTTTACTGCCAGAGGCATCGTGACTTGATCAAAGGAGAGGTGAGATTCTTCTGTCCTGGTCTGCCTCACACTCTGAAGGTGGGGTTAGCCTGTAACTATGAGCATTTTTTAGAAGTTCATGTTGTGTTCCTCACTAACAAGGGCTGGACCGCAGTGCTCTTCGAAAGATGTCAGTGGTACAACTGGCCTGGGACAGTTTGGCAAGTGGTGCTGTGTGGCAGTTCAAAAACCAAAAGACCAAACTGAGGATTGAGTAGGACAGGCTGCGTAGTGTACATGTGGTGGTTCCTTTAACGAGTAGTTTTGTGGTTTCTTGTTCCAGGTGGTTCCGGAGAATGGGTTTGAAGTTCTTAGGAGAGTTTTTGTGGACTTTGAAGGGATCAGTTTGAGAAGAAAATTTCTTAGTGGCTTGGAACCAGAGAACATCCACATGATGATTGGTATGATCTAGTCTCTGGATACTTGATCCACCTTTTGTGCTGGAATGTGGTTCACACAACTGTTCTGTTCCTCTCTCTGCTCAGGTTCAATGACAATAGACTGTTTAGGAATTCTGAATGACCTCTCAGACTGTGAAGATAAGTTGTTTCCCATTGGCTATCAGTGAGTATAAACTGTTTCCTGATTTGATGTCTTTCAGTATATTTCATGCCAAACTAGAACTGAAATAACATTTGGGAAAATTGACTGTAGCTTTCCTACACTGTTGAGGAATCTCTGATTAAACTGGGTGTGCAGCATGTTTTGCCAGGAGGCCTTTGACCCATGTAGTTTTGAGAAACTGAAAATTTGAAACAGGAATGAGGTTTAGTCAACTGTTGATTAAATTACTTTATGTTTGAATTATCTTCCAGGTGCTCCAGGGTGTACTGGAGCACAACAGATGCCAGGAAGCGCTGCGTGTATACCTGCAAGATCATGGAGTGCCGACCTCCAGTCATAGAACCTGACATTAACAGCACTGTAGAGCACGATGATAACAGAACAATTGCCCATAGCCCAGTTTCCCTTACAGGTAATCTTTTAAGGACTTTATAGAAGTGTATTCTCTCTATGGTTTTGCCACAGTGCATCTCCTAAACAGATTTGGACTAGAATCCACTTCAGGCTTCCAAATTATGTTACAGCATCTTAAGACTTAAAGGTCCTCAGTGTACTGCTAACTTTGAAAACTTCAGCCAAACAAACACTGCTGCAGGGATGGTTTCTAGTCTACAGCTTATAGAATTTTCTAGTGATCTAAAACGTCAAACTGTACTTGAAGTGTCAGTGTTGGTCTGTAATATGGGGGCTCAGTACAATGTTGAATAGTCATATTGTGCTGCTTAAGTATTTTCAAATTGTTTTCATGTATCCCAGGGTAAAGCAGTGAAAGGTTTTTAAAACATTTATAGTTGTCATTGTCAGCATAGAATTCTAAACTCTATAAATACATAATGGAATTTGATGTGTAAGCTGAGCATTAATGTATTGCTACAAGTATTTGAAAATGTTCTTATGAGAAGAAACCAGGTATTATCTGATGGCAGATCTTTGACTTTGTGTTCATTTTACAAACACCCTGATTCTCAAAGTGGAACCCTATAGCAGTATGTACTTTATCAGGTCATAGCTTTTAGAGTTCAGTGATGGCTTATACTGTTGTTTCTCTTTTATACAACAACAGAAACTCTACCAAAAGACAGCCAAAATACACCTGAAATTGTAAACCCACCATCACCAGATCGTCCCTTGCATTCTCAGACCTCTAGTTCCTGTTACTATCCAGTGGTCTCAAAGGGCCCCAGGATCAGAGCGCCAAGTTATCCATCCACACAGAGGTCTCCTGGATCTAGACCGTTGCCCTCTGCAGGTATTTCTAGTGCTGTTGACTTTGACTGAGGTTTGTTTTGAAAATATTTTTGTTTAGTTCGTGCCTTTTGTTTTGGCTTCCTTCAGAATGGGGTGTTACATTCTGTTTATAGAGAAAGGAGTGAAATGGCAATAGGCTTGAGGAGAGGAAAGTTCTGACAATACACAGTAGAGATGGCTTGTGGAGAAATTTACAACTGACACAAACATTCCCCTGGGATAAAGAAGCAGCATTTGGGCAATATAGTAGTAGTGATCCAGAAGAGCTGTGATAAAAGTTAGGGACTTAACATCTCAGTTGGTATTTTTCTAGAGAGAGTCAGAAATGTGGTATTGTAATTCAGTTGCTGTTTCTGTATGAATGACTCGTGTTTTGTTTCAAACTGATGTTGAAAATTCCCATCTAAAGGTGAGGTACCAAAACCTCAATGCAAATTTGTTAGCTCCACGTGGTGAATCCTGGTTGACAATATCAGGTTTTTAACACTTATCTCAAGTATCATCATTATGTTGGTGCTATTTGGCTGAAAGGTTTTGTTGGGTTTTAATTTCTTGTGTTTTATGTGAAGGAATAGGGTGTGCACTGATTGTGAAGGTTTCAGGTCATCTGACAGTCTTTCTTGCCTTCTTTTCTCAGGAAGTCCTACCCCAGTGACCCATGAAATAGTGACAGTAGGGGATCCTTTGCTGTCCTCAGGACTTAAGAGCATTGGTTCTCGGAGACACAGCACCTCTTCTTTGTCACAGCAGCAATCAAAACTCCGAATGGTTTCCCCTGCACGAGCTGGGAACACTTACTCCAGGCATGGTGTGTCTTCAGTTTCCAGCCTGGGGGCCTCTTCAGAACATGAACTGACTGTCAGAAGTACCGACCGCTTTGTGGGGTCGGTGAACACGGGTCCTCCTAGTGCTCCAGTTCAAAGTTGCTCTACCAGTTCAGGCTCCCAGAAAACAGCACCTACAACTGGAAGTAAAACTTACCAGCTGGATGCATCTCCATCTACGGAAGGGAAACATTCCAGCAGTTCAGATTTGATAGCCAAAGGTGCGCCTTCTAAGGGAGAGAAAATGAAAGCGGTGACCTCAAAGGACCCAGATTATTCAGCTCATACTTTTGTCCCTGGAGGAACCTCCAAAGTGTCCACTCAGCCAACCAGTTCATCAGGCACAGAAGCAAATGTTAAAATAGGAACCTTTCAAGAGTGTTCAGGATCATTTTCTTCCAAAGAAGCAATAGCCTTTCCACCTTTGCATCAGAGAGGCCCAAGGAAAGACAGAGATCAGCATGTGGAACCTGTACAACCAGAGAAAACAACTGTGGCTGATGAGACGGATGCAAAGACCTTGAAGTCTGCTGGAGTAAACAGCAGATCTCCTGCAGCAAGTGAGCAAGTAGTTTCTGCCCCCAGAGAGAGGCGTCAGAAGGGCAAAAAGTTAATGAAAGACAGTTTTAAAGAGAAGCATTCTCTGAAATCTCTTACAGAGTCAAGTCAAGCAGTAGGCAGTGATGAAGGAAACCTGAAACCAGAATTTGGCCATCAGGGCTTGGCAACTGAACAAATTAGCCAGAGGTTATGTAATAATATTCCTGCTGAAAAAGCTGGTGAGAAGTCTCCACCTTCACAAGGGCCATCTAAAGGGTCATCAGTGCAGGTTGAAGCAGCCCCTAAGGAATCGCAGGCACCCAGAAAACGCACCGTAAAAGTCACTCTGACTCCTCTCAAGATGGAAAGTGAAAACCAGTCTAAAAATGCACAGCAGGAAAGTGATGCCGAAACTCAGTCTGCTGGGGCAGACCTGGTTGCTCTGGCTGAGCCCTCCTTGGCTTCGGAAAGCCCAGAAGAGAACCCTGTAGTTCAGGGAAGCCCAAATGAAGCACCAGCACAGGAATCTCAAAATAACACATATGAAAATTTGCCCATTCAAGATAACAACTTGATGCTCCAGGATGGTGCTAAAGCTCAAGAAGAAGGCTCATACAAGCGGAGGTATCCACGGAGAAGTGCTCGGGCCAGATCCAATATGTTCTTTGGACTGACTCCTCTGTATGGTGTGAGGTCCTATGGAGAGGAAGACATTCCCTTCTACAGTAACTCAACTGGCAAGAAGCGAGGGAAGCGTTCTGCAGAAGGACAGGTGGATGGTGCAGATGACTTGAGCACATCAGATGAAGATGACTTATACTACTATAACTTCACAAGGACGGTGGTTTCCTCGAACACAGAGGAGAGGCTTCCATCCCATAGTTTGTTCAGGGAGGAGGAGCAGTGCGATCTTCCAAAAATCTCACAGCTAGACGGTGTGGATGATGGAACTGAAAGTGATACAAGTGTCACAGCAACAACCAGAAAAGTCAGCCAGGTAACTAAAAGGAGTGGCAAAGAAAATGGGACAGAGAACTTAAAGATGGATAGAACTGAAGAAGCTGGAGAGAAAGTACAAGTCACCAAGAGCTCCGCTGTCCACAAAACTGACCCCAAGATTGATAACTGCCACCCTGTGAGCAGGGTTAAAGCGCAGGGTCAGGACTCACTGGAGGTGCAGCTGAGTTCGTTGGAAACAGGCCGCAGGACTCACGCAAGCACACCTTCCGACAAGAACTTACTGGACACTTTCAACACAGAACTTCTGAAATCCGACTCTGACAATAACAACAGCGATGACTGTGGGAACATCCTCCCTTCTGACATCATGGACTTTGTACTGAAGAACACACCATCTATGCAGGCGTTGGGAGAAAGTCCAGAGTCCTCGTCATCAGAACTCCTGACGCTTGGAGAAGGTTTAGGTCTCGACAGCAACCGTGGCAAGGATATGGGTTTGTTTGAGGTGTTCTCCCAGCAGCTGCCCACTGCTGAGCCTGTGGACAGCAGCGTCTCTTCCTCCATATCAGCAGAGGAGCAGTTTGAATTGCCACTGGAACTTCCTTCTGATCTCTCTGTTTTGACCACTCGCAGCCCTACGGTGCCCAGCCAAAATCACAACAGGCTTGCTGTCATCTCGGAGTCTTCTCTTTCCTCTTCGGGAGAGAGGTCAATGCTTGCCTTGCCTTCCACAGAGTCTGGGGAAAAGAGAGTGACAGTTACAGAAAAATCTGCCCCAGGGGAAGGCGATGCAGCTCTCCTGAGCCCAGGGGTAGACCCAAGCCCTGAAGGACACATGACTCCCGATCACTTCATCCAGGGTCACATAGATGCAGAGCATATTGCCAGCCCACCCTGTGGCCCCGTCGAGCAAGGGCACGGCAGCAACCAGGATTTAACAAGAAACAGCGGGACTCCGGGTATCCAGGTGCCGGTGTCACCCACTGTTCCCCTCCAGAGCCAGAAGTACGTGCCAAACTCCACAGACAGTCCTGGCCCTTCACAGATCTCCAACGCTGCGGTGCAGACAACACCACCCCACCTCAAACCACCCGCAGAAAAACTTCTGGTAGTCAATCAAAACATGCAGCCCCTGTATGTCCTCCAGACTCTACCCAACGGTGTCACCCAAAAGATACAGTTGACACCTTCTGTTAGTTCTGCACAGAGTGTGATGGAGAGCAATGCTTCGGTGCTGGGGCCCATGGGGAGCGGGCTCACGCTGACCACAGGATTAAATCCAAGCTTGCCTTCATCTCAGTCGTTATTCCCTCCCACAAGCAAGGGTCTGCTGCCCATGTCCCATCACCAGCATATACATCCCTTCTCCACAGCTGCTCAGACTGGCTTCCCACCCAACATCAGCAGTCCTTCGCCAGGTCTTCTGATTGGGGTGCAGCCACCTCCCGATCCTCAGCTCTTAGTGTCCGAAGCTAGTCAGAGGACAGACCTTGGTACCACTGCTTCTACACCAGCTGCTGCCCTAGGCAAGAAACGGCCCATATCTCGTCTGCAGTCACGGAAGAACAAGAAGCTGGCTCCCTCCGGAACCGCTTCTGCTATAGCTCCTCCTGACATGGTCTCTAACATGACCTTAATTAATTTTGCTCCTTCCCAAATTTCCAACCACCCACTGGATTTGGGAACCATTGCGAATTCAACATCCCAGAGAACTGTCCCCAATATTATCAAAAGGTCCAAGTCTGGTGTCATGTATTTTGAGCAAACATCTTTGCTCCCACAAGGTGGGACCACTACTGCAGTCAGCACGTCTCCCAGCGTTATTGGTCCAGATGCTAGTCACCTCCCAACAGGGCCTGTATCGGGCCTAACATCGAGTTCCTCAGTGCTGAACGTTGTATCCATGCAGGCCACAGCAGCCCCTACTACTGGTGGGTCAGTTCCTGGTCATGTTCTGGGACAAAGTTCTGTAACATTAACAAGCCCTGGATTATTAGGGGACCTTGGTTCGATAAGCAACCTCCTGATCAAAGCTAGTCAGCAAAGCCTTGGTCTTCAGGAGCAGCACATGACTTTACCACCAAGTTCTGGGATGTTTTCACAACTGGGAGCATCTCAGACTCCATCTACGGCAACGATGACAGCTGCATCAAGCATTTGTGTTCTGCCTTCAGCACAGACAATGGGCATGACAGTCGCTCCATCATCTGCTGACCCAGAAGGCTCGTATCAGCTTCAGCACATGACACAGCTCTTAGCCAGCAAAACTGGGGTTGCTTCCTCCCAGCTGGACCTTGGCACAGCTTCGGCAACAACACAGCTGTCAAGCTTTCCGCACCTGGTTGATGCTCCAAACAACACTGGACTCGAACAAAGCAAGGCTTCCTCATCAGTGATGCATGCCAGCTCAGCATCTCCGGGAGGCTCCCCATCACCTGGGCAGCAGTCTGCAAGTAGCTCCGTGCTGGGTCCCACAAAAATGAAGCCAAAAATCAAACGCATCCAGCCACTGTTAGACAAAGGGAATGGAAAGAAGCACAAAACTTCTCATGCGTGGGCCAGTTCTTCTGAAGTTCATGCTCCTGACAGAGGGGCTGTTGCTGTACCCCAGGTCTTGGCTACAGGGTAAGAGGAGAGTTTGGTTTTGCTCATCCCTGAGGTTTTTTAACAATATGAGAAAGAATCTCACACTAGTTTCTCCAGCAAATTCTTCAAGTGAAGGCAAATTGTGAAGTGCAAGCTTTGATTCTGATGTGGTGCTGGAAGTGTGATCTGGTTCCTCATATCACAGGAGCAGCTGTTACTACTTGTGTAGTTCTGTGGAACTGGTGAATCTGTTCCTGCTTTCCAGTCTTGTTTAGAGCACACATGGCTTGGCAGGTATTTTGAATGTTCACAAATCTTTTTCTTCCAGGACTCCTGCTATGAAGGCAGATGCGCAGGATGCAGCAAGCATAGATCAGCCATCACAGAAGCCATGTGGGCAGTCTGCAGGGTAAGGGATGAACAGACCTTTCTGTGGGATTCTGCTCACTTGAGCTGAAGGACGTTTGTACAGAGAATGCAGGGAGTCTGGCTTTCCTAGTTGAAATGTCTGAGGAGCTTTCAGTGGGGAGCACACTGTCATGTTTAGTTGCAATATGGAACCATTTTGCATTAAGCTGTGTGTAACTCTGGGAAGCTCAGTGCTTGCTGAGGAGACGCTCGTGCAGCGATGCCTGATCGTGTGTTAGCACACACCTTATTCCTGAGTGGGGCTGACACAGAGCAGGTCATAGCCTGTGTGAAATTAGGCTGCTGCCCACAGACCAATAGAGGCTGCAGACAGAAATGCTACTGAGTAGAATCTTTTTGTTTGTTCATTTCCAATTGAACTGGTGTCAGAAGAAGGTTCTTCTGGAAGAAGGTTCTTTCTGTCTAGTTCTCAAGATTTCATAGACTACTGCTCAGGATTGGTGAGGAAATGAGGCTGGTTGTTGACTGTTTTTCTCCATGTTCTCTTCCTTCCCTCCCAAGGCAAATGGCAGCGCTCCCAGAGTCTCAATCAACACAGAACTCAGTAAATGAGCAAGAAAATGCAGGTACATCACTTCTTCAAAAACACCGAGTCTTGGGGTTCTCCAGGACCAGGAAAGTGGTGTTTGAAGTTTTGATTTTTGTGTGTCTTGTTCTCACAAGGAAAGGCTCAGAGATATAACTTGTGTTATTCTTGCTATGAAGGGAGGAAAGGTTTGTTTGCTATTAATAGGTCTTGGACAAATAGTTTTGTCTCTATTTTTAGTTTGTGAGAATTTCAGCATTTGAGATTTCACACTCTTATTTCAACACTCTAGAATTTTTTCTTGACTGGATGTACTGGTGAAAAGGCAAGTCAGTAAGGCATTTTCAGTTGTGGAACAACAGGTGGAAAAAGCATCATTATTCCCAGTTCCCATCTTCATGCTGGCTCCTGTCTTTTCTAGGCTCAAAAGCTCTCGAGGAAGAAGAGAGCACTTTTAGCTCCCCTCTTATGTTTTGGCTTCAGCAAGAACAAAAGAGGAAAGAGTGTCTTGGTGAGAAGAAACCAAAAAAAGGTTTGGTTTTTGAGATCTCTAGTGATGATGGTTTTCAGATCTGCGCAGAAAGCATTGAAGGTGAGAACCATGCAGTGTTGGTTGTACTGATTTTAGCTGTCCTTACTAGAAGTAAAACTGTGACTTTTGAGGGCCTCCTACTTGCTTTTTTATAGATTAAAAAAAAGAGAAATCTCTTGGTTTACAGCCCTAGAACAAGTTTTGTTACTGACCATGTCTGGATTCTATTTGTTTTTCTTTTTTTTTCAATGGAATATATTCAGTGAAATGTATGTTGCTGTCTCATTTTGTTTTATCAATTGACCAATGGTATTCAACCTTAGTTTGTCAAGAAATAGGCAGTGTGGATCACACAATGGAGTATTGGGTATCCAGACTTTTCCTCCAGACCAGTTGTAGTATACCCTGCCTTCCCTTTATGCCAAAGTGAATTTTGGAGAGGATGGAAGCAATTAAGATCCGAGGGTCTTAATTCATGCCCTGTGGAAGGTTGAAAACTTCATATTCTCCAATTAGTTTATTAAAATATGAGCACCCCAGTGCTCGAATACTCGGTCACTGTTTGTCATCTGTTTGTATGCTGCAGATGCCTGGAAGTCACTGACTGACAAGGTCCAGGAGGCCCGTTCGAATGCCCGCCTGAAGCAGCTGTCCTTTGCAGGTAACACCCTGCCCAGACAAACAGATGTCTCTGTGAGCATCTTGAGGTCTTAAGAGTTTCAATTCAGCTGCCACCTGATTTATGGAGGATAATTTCTTCCCAGTGGAAGGATTGGAAACTCTAACGTGGAATGCAGTAGCGAATGCAGTGCTGCTGTGACAGCTGTGTAGTGCCCCTGCTGTCTGTGACAAGCTGCTGTATCTTCCTGCTCCAAGTCTGCACTGACAGAGTTTGTTGTGCTCTATTTCTTATTCCAGGTGTGAATGGTTTGAGGATGCTGGGGATTATCCATGATACTGTCGTGTTCCTGATTGAGCAACTGTATGGAGCAAAGCACTGCCACAACTACAAGTTCAGATTTCACAAGCCAGAGGAGGCCAATGAACCTCCTCTGAACCCACATGGCTCTGCTCGGGCCGAAGTCCACCTGAGGCAAGTGTGAGTTTTGTTGACGTTGGGGTTAGCGGCCTGTTGGCTCAATAACTAATAATAACTAGTGCCATGGCAGGGCAGGAGCAACAAAGCTCCACAGCTCTAAAGCTCTAGGTTAAATGTTACCAACTGGCACATGAAAATCAATTATTTGGCATTTTTGCAGTCTGCACATTTTCCTGTGCCACTTTGTGGCCTGTTGCTTGGTTTAGCAATGCTTTCCTGGCTGGAGTTGTTCTTGGGCTATGCCTTACCCTGATGCACAGGGGCTTTAAGAGAGGACAGAGTGGGGAAGGTGTGAGACAGCAAACATGTCAGACTGTTGTGGCAACCACATGTTTATTTTCAGTCAGTATAACAAACTCCCTTTGGTCTCTTTAAATTGCAGGAAATCTGCATTTGATATGTTTAATTTCTTGGCTTCTAAACACCGACAGCCACCAGAATACAACCCAAATGATGAGGAAGAGGAAGAAGTGCAACTGAAATCGGCCCGGTATGCAGCAGGGTTTAAAGGTTCAAAGGGGAAAATAATGCTGTGGTGTTAAAGTGAGCAGATGGGGTTTAGTTATGCGTTGTGTGCTTTGGTGGGTGTTTAAACCTTGAAAGCTGCCAAGAACTACCAGACATAGAGGTGACTCCTTCAATAGCAAGAGAGGTGACAGCTGAAGGTGACCATCAGAGCACTCTGCCTTTGAATGTTTCTTTTCCTTGTAAAACAACGTGATGAGAATTTAGGGAGGAAATTATCTTTTACATATATATGAAAACACAGCATTTATTTTGGCTGTGTTCTCTGTGGGCTGCAGTGTCACAGTGTCTGAATTAATCCATCTTGGAAAGTGCCTCAGATAATATGTGGTTGTCACTTAGCAGCGCCTCTTTGTTCTAGGAGGGCAACCAGTATGGATCTGCCAATGCCCATGCGCTTCCGGCACTTGAAGAAGACCTCCAAGGAGGCAGTTGGTGTCTACAGGTACGGTTTTGCTTTGGTACTGCTGCCTCTGGGATAGGAGACAGTGGAAACTGAAAACTTTCTGCAAAGCCAGACTGCAAAATGCAGGGAAAAAAAGCAGGCTTGTGCTTTTTACCTCCTCCTTCTCCCTGCCCAAGTTATGTATTTAAAAAGTAATCCTGAGGACAAAGCACTTGCTCCATGCTGGCTTACTTTGGCAATAGCTGAGGTCTGTGCTCAGATGTGGGCAAAGAGACGTGGTGGTGTTCTTGTTAGTGTTCTGTTAGAGAAGGGTAACAGTACCACGGTGGTCCTTGTCATGAATAACACGTTTTCTGCAGCCTTCGCAATCTGCTGTTCCTGAGCTTTGCTTGTCTCATTTGAAATACACACTTTTCTTGTTGCATTTTAGGTCTCCCATCCATGGCCGGGGTCTGTTCTGCAAAAGGAACATCGATGCAGGTGAGATGGTGATCGAATATTCAGGCAATGTCATTCGCTCCATCCTCACTGACAAACGAGAGAAATACTACGACAGTAAGGTGAGTTTTGGGCTTTTGTAGACGTTCTTAAAGAATTTGGGAGAACTAGAAAGTGGCTGTGAAGGTAGGACAGGCCTATATGAAAATTGTGTTTGGAACATCACAGATTGGGTTTACAGACCACCTGGGATATTTCCATTCTTGCTGGAGCTTTAGAGGCACTTCTGATTCTCTCCTGTGGGCTGGGCGGGGTCTCGGGCCAGTCTCAGTGAATGTGGGAACGAAATGATTCAGGTGGGAGCCCACAGGGCCCAGTGGAGAGAGGCTGCAGACACACACACAGGCTCAGTTTCGGAGCCAGGCTATCTGCTGGGGTGGCTGTGCCTGCCCTGCCCGCGCTGACCCTTCTCTGTCCTCCCTGTGCAGGGCATCGGGTGCTACATGTTCCGCATTGACGACTCTGAAGTGGTGGATGCCACCATGCACGGCAACGCGGCCCGCTTCATCAACCACTCCTGTGAGCCCAACTGCTACTCCCGGGTCATCAACATCGATGGCCAGAAACACATTGTCATCTTCGCCATGCGCAAAATCTACCGAGGGGAAGAGCTCACCTACGACTACAAGTTCCCCATTGAAGACGCCAGCAACAAACTGCCCTGTAACTGCGGCGCCAAGAAGTGCAGGAAGTTTTTAAACTAGAACTTCCGTCAGCTGCAAGTGAGCCCTGGAGGGCCTGGGGCGAACCAAAGCTTCGAGTGAGCCCCTCTCTGGCTGCTTGGACAGGATGGAGAGGCTGGAAGCAGGAGTGAAGATGGGCTGGGCTCAGGGACCTGACTGGCGGCTGTGTTTGTCCGAGTCCACATCTTCATGTCTCGCATGTGCACACTCACCCTTGTGAGAGACACGGGGCGGCTGGAGAAGATCCTCAGCGTGGTTATGTTTTTGCTATTCTCATTTCCCCCTGCCCCCATATTTGTTTCTCAGCATGGGGCTAATGAGTGGGAGAGGGGAGGGGAGGTCAGCCCAGGCGCAGGGCAGCGGCCGTGGGTCCTGTCCCTTTTTATGTCCTGGCTCAGAGCTCTCCTCTGAGGGCTGAGTCAGCGGTTGGGTAGCACAGAGTTTGATGAGCTTTTCTCCTGGGAAGAGGGGCTGTGTCTTGCCAACAGTTCTCCCCCTGGGGACTGCGTGTCTGCAAAACACTATCTGTGAGCAGGAGGCTGCCCTGCCTGCGCAGGGCTCTGTGGCACAGCGGGCTGGCTCAGCTGCCTTCACAGGGAGAGCAGAACAGAGCAGCCCCCAACTAGACAGAAGGGAGTTCGGCTGGCACCTTGCTCTGAAATCCCTGCCTGAGAGCAGGGGAACTCCTGGCATTCTTTGGCAGAGAGGGCTTGTGCCAACAGTTGGGGTGCTGTAAATCTTTGCCAGCAAAGGCTCCCACTTCAGCACTTCCCTCCCTGGTCGTGTGGGAGGGAAGTGCTCCTCTCTGGATCTTGTCTCCAGCAGCTGGCATCCTCCTCTGCTCAGCAAGCTCCTGGCATTGCCAGCCAGCAGTGTCTTGGTCACCGTGGAGCTGGTCCAAGGGATTGGACAGAGGGACGGTGCAAGGTGGCCCTGGACTCGGCCGCACACCGCTGTAGGGCAGGAGCTAGGAAGGAATGGTGTGGGGGCACCCGCTCTGCTCTGCCATGCCACACCGTCCCAGGGCCAGGGGGGCAGGCAGAGGAGTGACCCTGGGCACGTGCCTGTCGTGGTTCGTTGTCTGGGTGTAGTCATGTGTTCCACGAAAGGCACAGGAGGGGCACCAAAATGGAGCCAAAGTTCTCTGCAAAGACAAGGCCAAGCACCAGCCAGCTTTGTCCGCACAGCATCCCAAAACCCATAGGAAACATGTGAGGTGGTGGCTCAGGAGCCAAGCGGGGTCTGGGTGAGTCTAGGGACACCACCATCCTGGTTGGAGCGGCGTGAGTCTTCCCCACGGGGTCTGCCCTGCGCCTCAGCAAAACCTGAGAGAGAAGTGAGAGCCCCTGACAGCGACGACATTGGATTCTGCTCTGTTCTGTTTACAGTTTAGTATTTAAGGTTTTATAAATGTAAATATATTTTGTATATTTTTCTATGAGAAGCACTTCATAGGGGAAAGCACTTATGACGAGGCTTTTTAAACAGTGGTATTATCCTAATTTAAGAGAATCTCTTTTTAATGATTTTTTTATTTTCATAGGACGGTTCTAGGAAATACCTGGCTGGACACAGTCTGAGCCTTTCTCCAGAGGGGGGGTTGCTTTAGTTTTGTTTTCTACTCTTGTTCTGCCTTTTTGACTTCAGTAACTGTCTCCAGGAGGGTTGGCTGGACCTTAAACTGTACTTGCCTGTAAGGATGGGGGCAGGAGGGAGAGCTGCCCAGCGTGGAAGGAGTTTGGCTCTGTGGGAGGACAGTCTGTGCCCCGGGCAGGAGGCGACTCCGCCTTGCTGTGCACTAGCCGAGGGTTTAAAAAAAAAAAGTGAGACCGAATGAGAGACCTGACCCTCGATGCCTCTTTTCTGGGACGAAAGAGGCCGGTCTGGGGCACACGCCCCCTCCTTCAGTCTCTCCCTCAAAGGCAGATGGGTTTTTCCGCAGAGAGGGGAAAGCAGGGAGTGCTCTCGCTTTCCTGAGCTGGCCCTGTGGGGTAGGTTGGCGGCTGTTCCAGGAGCCGGTGGGTCCGAGGGCTGCTCTGAACCAGCACTGGCAGTTGGTGGGGAAGGGACCGGGAACACCTGCTGACTCCCCAGGTCTCTCAGACGGGCACCTCGAATCTGCACCTCTCGGGTCTTGAGAATTCTTCCTCTGCCCTGAGAAGGAAAAACAGCGCTTGGAGGGTCGTGACCTGCCGGTTTCCTTTCGTTATTGCACTGTGTGAGGATAATTTGGTGGTAACTGTTGAAAGCAAAGTCACATTGACGCTGCATTTGTTACTGAGATGATTTGATGCACTGACAGTTTGGGAACGCACATACCTTGAGGAGCCCGGAGAGTGCCCGCCCTGGGGATCTGGGCCCCGTGGCCCCGGGCATGGCTGCTCTTGGCCCTTTTCCTTCCCTGTTTCTGATGCAGGGTGAGGGCTCAGCCCTCCTTGCGGCGAAGCCCATGAATTTATCCCAGAGCTCAGCTGCCGCCTCCCGATGTCCTGGCTGCGGGAGGAGGCTCCGCTGGGAAGCGCTGCCCAGAGCCACCCCACGTGGGGAGAAGTGGGAAGGAGGGTCGAGGGGAGCCCCCGAGATCCAAGTGCCAGGCATCCTCCTCCCGCCGGGACCAGCCGAGCCGGCGGGCTGCCCGCTTTGCTGCTATTCCCGTCGCGGCTGCCCTGGCGGGAGCTGCTGTGGCCAGTGAAACTGTCTGTACCCCCGGGGAGCTGTGCCCGGGCCGTGGGGCGAGCAGCAGCAGGGCCGGGGCAGCCGTGGCCGCGGGGGCTCAGCCTGCCCGCCCTCGCCCCAGCCGGTCGGGAGCACCCAGCTCCCCATGTATGAATGTATATTTTATAAGGACTGACACAGATCATGGTATCTGAAAATACTAAAAAAAGGAACCTTAGGGCGTTTATTTTTCTTTGTACAAAGCGACATGGTTTTTTTTTAAAGGAGAAGCGGGTCATTGCAAAGGGCTGGGTATCTTTTCTTTCTGGTTTTCTTTCATTTCAAAGCAATACCAGGTTCTTCAGCAGGACGGTCTGTGCAGAATCATGCCATTCACCCATACACTGGTCCACTCTCAACACTCGCAAGTTTTTTTTATAACTATAAATACAGTATATATAGGAACTAATATAGTAATGCACCGTGTAATGAAGCCTAGTTCAGTATCGGTCCATGGCTTTTAATTCTCTTAACACTATAGATAAGGATTGTGTTACAGTTGCTCACGGCGCTGGGAAAGCCTTGCTGCACATTCCCGCTGGCAGCCAGGGCAGGGAGCCGGGAGCGGGTGGCTCAGCCTTTCCCAGCCCTTCTTGTTACAGTCAGTACTTGTACAACTTGGTTTCTTCCTTTCCTTCCTCTCGTTTTGGTTATGAATGTTGGGGTACCACCTGCATATAGGGAAAAATGTGCTCTGTGCTTTCCTGGTATCTTTTTAACGAGGTACAGTAGCTTTGTCTATCAGCCGAGAACTATACTTGTGGTGTTTCTTTTATTGAACTTACAGTCTCTTTAGTAACTACAGGTAGGTGAATAATTGTTTAAAAAAAAAAAAAAAGCTCTGCAAAGGCAAGGTTATGTTCTAGAAATACATTTCTTGACAACTTATCATGTATAACAAAACTTTTTTTTTCTTGTGTTCTTCCAAGCTTCTGGTTGTTTTTGTTTTTTTTTAAAAAAAAAAAAGAGGAAACGTGTCTAAAGTACATCAGTGTTAACTCCCTGCCACAGGGAAGAAGGAAATACTTTAATAGTTTAAAAAAATGCTGAAAGCTCTGCAAAAGACTGAATGTAAAAATAAAAAGTGTACATAGTTGTAAAAATACAAAAAAACAAAGGAGTTTTTAAACATGTTTATTTTCTATGCACTTTTTTTTATTTAAGTGATAGTTTAATTAATAAACATGTCAAGTTTATTGCTGCAGAGGGCTGCTCTCCATTTCTTCTTGAGGATTGAGAAGCTGCTTCTCCTCCAGGAAATTTGCTGGGGACAGGAGCCCCTGGCCAGCACCGAGGGCTGCACGGGGTGTTTGGTGAGGAGCCCTCAGCTCCAGTGCACATGGGGGGCACTGGCCGGTGGTGGGGCCTCACGCCTGGGCTGCAATAGGATGGGGCAGGGTGAGGTGGGGCTGGCAGTGTGAACATTAACCAACCCACAGCCTCCCCCTGGAGCCCCGTCAGAGGCCTCAGTGGCACAGAGGGCACCATGGCCACGGCGAACGACAGGGCTGTCCTGCAGACCATCTTTAACCCCAGCACCCCTTTTGGGGACATCCCAGGGTTGGATGAGGAGGAGGAGGACATCGAGTTGGAAGGTGAGGTGACACTGCACTGGGTTCTCACTGGAATTGGTGGCGGGGCCCCCATGGGGTGAGCCGGCAGGCAGGGAAGGAGGCTCTGCAGGCTGGGAGCAGCTCCTGCCTGAGGCTGGACCTCACCACCCTGTCCTGTGCCTGTTCCCTCCCTGGACTGGAGGTGTAGGGTGGCACTAAGGCTTGCAGCCCACGGGGTGTCCTGGTGCCACCACTTCCTAGCCAAGGGCTCCTGTTTGCACTGCCACAGTGGAAGCTTTTCCATTGGAGTTGCTGGAGCAGGTCCGGGACCTGGAGCTGCAGGGAGTTTCTGCGGCTGAGTCGGGAGATGTGAGCACGGCCCTGGAGCGGTTCAGCGAGGCCATTCGCCTGCTGCCTGAGCGCGCCTCGGGCTACAACAACCGGGCCCAGGCCCTGCGCCTGCGGGGGGACGTGGCAGGTGAGCAGCACAGGAGCGGGTGGTCCCCTGGTATCCCCATACCCCACCAACGCCCCTCTCCCCCTCACCAGGTGCCCTGCAGGACCTGGACACCGCCATCCGCCTGAGCCGTGGGCGCGGCCGAGCCGCCTGCCAGAGCTTCGTGCAGCGTGGCCTCATCCACCGGCTGCAGGCGCGGGACGAAGATGCTCGGCGGGATTTCGAGTGCGCGGCGCGCCTGGGCAGCGCCTTTGCCCGGCGGCAGCTGGTGCTGCTGAACCCCTACTCAGCGCTCTGCAACCAGATGCTCTGTGAGATGCTGGGGCGGCTGCGCAACCCCAATGGCACTGGGAGCGAGTGAGTGGGCGGGGTAGAGCCACGCTCCCGAGGTGGCCTATAGGCAGGCACGTGTGTCAGAGATCCTGTTCCTCCTCCTGCCTGGTAGCCGGGGACGGGAAGTACCGAAGTGCCTCGCTGTTTGTGTCTTGCTCTGCTCCACTCCCAATAAACCTCCTCCTGTCCCTGGCACTTGGGCTCCGCTTGCAGCGTTACGGGCGTTGTGCCGCGATTCCCGAGCGCGCACAGCCCCGTGAGATGGGGGCCCTGGTGGGTGTGAGGCTGGGCCCCTCTGTTGAAGAAGGGAGATGGGGTGCACGGGAAGGTGCATCCCCCATCCCTCCCGGGTGCCGCTCTCGTGTGCGGCGGGCCTGCCCCGGCGGCTGCGCGCAGCGGTCCTGCTCGGGGGCGGCAGTTGCGGCGCCCGGCCAGAGGGATGGATGGATTCTCGCAGCTGCGCCGGGCCCGCCCCCGCGCCGCATGCACGGCCCTGCGCGCCGGGGCCCAGCGCAGAGCCGCACTGCAGACCGGGCTGGACGCAGCAGCAGCGATGCCGCAGGTAAGGTGCAGCCGGGCCACAACCTCCGGCCCTGCTGTGTGCTGGAACACCGCGGGGACGGCCGCATATCCCTGCTCCAGCTGCCTCTCTCCTAGCGCTGAGCACGGCTGATATGCCATGGGGTGTCCAAGGGGCTGGCCGGGGTCTGCCCTTGTCCCCCTCCTGCTGCTCGGCCTCCCGGCGCTCTCCTCAGCAGGTGAGGCTGTGGTGGGGTCCGTTGCACAGCTCCGGCAGCAGGACCCCCCCGCTGCAGCTCTGACGTGCCGCGGGCTCTCCGGCAGGGCTGGGGGAACTGGGCCCCACCATCGACGGGCAGCCGTGGACAGTGTGCACGCTGCAGGAGGGGGAGAGCCGTGCCTTCACCTGCCGGGTCCCCCAGCCAGTGCCCGGTGCCACACTGGCCTGGTACCTCAACGGCCAGAGGCAGGAAGCCAACCTCTCAGCTGCAGGCACTGCCAGCACCCTCACCCTCACTGCCCGGCGCTCTGACCACCAACTCAACTGCTCCCTGACCGACCCAGCCTCAGGGGAGACCTACAATGCCTCTGTCCTCCTCAACGTGCAGTGTAAGGTCCACAGCACTGGCCTGCTTCAGACTGGGATGTGGGAAGGGTGTGTGGGGCTCCAGCCTGGTAGAGGCTGGACACCATAACCTATGTCCATCACAGCCATAGTAGAGCAGCAGCTTGTCAGTCCCATGCAGATGAGGCAGAAAGTGCTCCTGGACCCTGGCGAGACAAATCCTACTCTGTGTTGCCCCCATCCCTCCTGCCCATCTCACTGTTTCTGTTTTTTACCCAGATAAGCCGGAGATCCTGAGGGCAGGTGCCCACTACCAGGAGGTTGAGGGTTCTGGCCTCCTCCTGGTGCTGTTTGTGCTGGTGCAAGCCAACCCACCTGCCAGCATCACCTGGGTGGACCAGGATGGGCACGTGATGGCCAATGCCTCCGAGTTCCTCCTCCTGGGTGCCACACACTACCCAGGGCTGGCCAACCACTCGCTCCACATCCACCTCAGCAGTGTGGCTGGGAACTTCTCCGTCAGTGCTGCCAACAGCGTGGGCATCACCACCACCTCCCTCCTACCCACAGGTAGCTGTTGGGGGGGTGGGCACAGCACAGCAGCTGTGTAGAGGGGTGCTGAGGGGGCTGCACTGTCTGTGCAGGTCTGCTGGATGCCCATGTGGAGCTGCCCCTCCTGGGTGTTGCCGTCGGAGCAGCACTGGCCCTGGCCACCCTGCTCAGCCTGGGCTCCTGTGCTGCCTGCCTGGCGTGCCGCTCACCCAAGCTGGTGCCAGGCCCAGGGCAAGCAGAAGGGAGCAGCCTGCCCAGCCAGTGCTCCCGTTGCAGTGGCTCTGAGCACCCACAGCCCCAGGGCACACGCCTGCCCCGCCAGACCCGGTCCCTGCCGCCTGACCTGCACCTCAGTGACCTCGCACAGGAGGATGGAGGTAAAACCCCAATGTACCAGTGCAGCAAGACACATAGGGCCACAAGTGCTGCCTTGGTGAGGGATAGATGTCCTGGCTTTTGTTCCTTTTCTGCCCTGCAGCTTCCCCCAAGGATGTGGGAGCTGGTGCCAGGGGAGAAGATAGTGCCCTGCCAGGGCTGGAGAATCACCTTGTCCTCAACAAGCTTGGTGAGGAGGTGCAGGTGGGCGAGTGGCCCCGCTCAGTATCAGTGGGATACTGAGCTCCGTGGTTGCCCCAAAAGGCAATGAGCTGTTTGTCCTACAGGTTTTGTTCAGCTCCCAATGTCTGGGCGCATCTACAAAGTGCCCAGTGTAAGCAGCGACGAGATCTGGCTGTGAGTCACGGTGCCCATGAGCCAGGTGCCCAGCCCCAGGTACGTACCAGCCCCTGGAGCAGGGCAGCCAAGGGTGCCAGGGAGGCTGTTCTGGGAGGTGGGCGCTGAGCAGCCCTGGCTCTGTGCTACAGTGCGTGCTGCAGGGCTCAGGAGCTGTGCTGTCAGCCAAGGCATGTTTTTATGTAGCCCATTCACTTTCCCAATAGACTGTTATAATCAAAACGCATCAAAGCTCTTTATAGCCAGGCTCTAGTGCTGTGATTCCTCCCAGGGTAAGGCCAAGCACCAGCCTTGCTTTAGCAGGTTTGTGACTCGCTTGCTGCATGATCCTCTCTGCCCCTGCCCCTGCTGCTGCTGTGGCAGATGGGTGGGCAGGCAGTAGGGCAGGGGCTGGGGAGAGTCGTTCCAACAGCAATAAACTAAACTCGAGCGTCTGTGTGGTGCCGCGCAGGTTATTTTCCTTGGCAGGAGATAAAGGGCTTGAGAACAGGAAAAGTGGACTCAGTAATAAGGGGCAGACAGATTGGAGATCCCCAGGTCAGACTAGGAACACCCTGGGCAGATCTGAGTGTTGTGTCTGAGTGTGGAATTTATTCCTGTTTGCTCCAACCTTGTAGCGTGTGCTCGAGAAACCTCTGTTCTGCAGCACATACAGCACAGGGAGCCTGACACTTTGAAAGGCTGGTTTAATGCTGAACTCCTTGGGAACAAGTCAAAAACAGCCATTAGGCAGCTTCTGCAACAAAAATGATGAGTCAAGTCCTACTCTCCAAACACAGAACAGCCTAGTAATGTCTCCAAGACCAAGGAGGCTTTTGATGTGCTGTGTGACATTTCACAGCCTGCTCTGGGCACAGCTTGGTGTCCAGCAGCAGACAGTGACCCGGGAGATGAGGGTTTAATGTGAAGCTTCAGGTAAAGCTCACCACCTCTGCCTCTGCCGCTTGTGAGGGTGGGTTGGATGGTGGGCTCCTGCCTTTCTGCCCATCAGCCAGGGGCTTGAAGTGCTGCAGGGAAAAGAATGTGCTCGTGCAAATATCCGACTCTGTTGCTCAGAGCACATGCACCTGAACACACTGGCCACATCAGCTGTGTGTGAGCTGTGTGCTCAGCAGTGCCCCGAGGAAACATGCTCTGGCTCGTGCTGGCCTGTTGAACAACGTGGTGCCCCAGCTCGGCAGCGCAGCTGAGCTCCCTGCGTCAGGCAGAGGCACCAGGGACAGGAGCAGCTGAGAACAGGTTCCCAGGGCCCACCAGCCCTTTGCACACACCCACTGCTCCAGAAAGCCAAACAGGACCTGGGCAATGCTGCCAGCTGGGTGAGCAGCACCTGGCTGGAGCTGCCTACCTGCGAGTTCTTGAACTCCGAGAAGAGGGAGAAGAGGACGTGCAGAGGCTGGATCCGGCTCTTGTACACAGGGATGTCCAGAATGGCTACGGGCAAGAGCAGCAGTGTGTGAGGGCACCTGGGCTTGCACCCTTGTCAGGAAGAGCTGAGCTCCCCACTGCCCACCATCATTTGGGCTTCCGTGCACCAAAGACTGCAGTCCCCTGCAGTACAAGAGCCATTTCCCACTGAGGCAGCAGCCTCCAGCTAAAGCCTCTGGCTTTCAGTGAGAGCGCCAGGCCAGCAGCAAGTTGTGTCCCCAGCACAGCCTCCCCAGCTCACCACAGATCATGTCGATGTATTCAGTGAGGTCACAGCTCATCTCCGCGGTCGGGAGGCCCACCTGGAACAGACGGGGCCATCAGCTCTGCTCCTGGACTGCAGGAGCCCGGGAGCACACGCAGGCCACTGGGGCAGCAGCTGGGAATTCCAGCATTGGGCTGTTCTCCGACTTCTGGCAAGGGGGAAGTGGTGAGGAGGAACAAATCTGAGCGGGCTGAGCTTTGGGATGGAGCAGGCACCTGGCTTTCATGGCAGATGGTTTCTAAGTCCATGCGTTGAGCTAATTACTGATCACTCAGACAACATACCTTTCCCAAGAGCTCCTCAAATTCCGGTGACCATTCCTGCATCAGGGTCTCAATGTCAGGCATTGGCCTGCCAGGGAAGAGAAAAACAAACTTTAGGATCACACACAACCTTCCACTGCCAGACTGCGGTGAGCTGACGTCAGGGATCACCTGGAGTAATGGACTGTGGCAGGAGGTTTGCAGCGGTGCAGTTCACTGATACTTTCAATCCAGCTGTCAATGGCTTTGGGGTTCTTCTCTGCATTCTCCAAACTCTTCACTTTTATCTGCTGCTAAAAACACAAATATAAACCTGGAAGTGTTTTGTGGTGTTTTGAGGCTTTTTGGGAACCCTGTGTTCGCTCCTGGGCTGAACCAGGGCTTCTCTCTTTCCCAACTGCACTTTATCAATGGATTTCTGCAGGCAAAACGCCAACTAAAACCAGGTATGGACAACCAAAAGGAAATAAAGCATCACCCGAAGGGAACAGACTCACAGTCTGTACCAAAATTTGCATTTTGGCTGCAGTTTAAAGCTATTGATTAAAGCAAAAGGTTCATTTTTGCTACATTTACAGTCAAGTTCTCAGTTGTACCACAACACTGGAGTCACAGAGACAAAAGTAAGAGTAAAATGCCGTGGTTTCACTCCAAGCAGTGTGCAGCAAGTGCAACCTCCCTCTCCCTGACTCACTGTGATGTTGTGCTGCTTGGAGTTCTCTGTCAGCCAAAGAGAGAGCACGGTGGGATCTGACTGCTTGGTCGAGGGCTCATCCAGGACCAGCAGGCCAAGGTTGTCAGGCTTCCAGTCAGGACGGGGAACCTGCAGGAGAACAGAGCCCTCTCTGCGGAGTCCAGGGCAGGTTTGTACAGAGCCTCTCCGTGAGCTCCCTCAGATGTGTGTACTCAGTACAGTGCTGCCTGAACAGCACGTGGTGTTGGAGAAGGGAAAACCCAGCCCTTACCCCAAGTTACCTAAGTGCTGTGTGAGAGGTGACCCAGCCACCGGGTGTACCTTTCCAGGTCTCTGCCCATTATGTCCTGACCAGCCCCCACCACACCCACTGCCCCGCGGGGCAGGGCCAGGACAGGAACCTGAAGAAACTGTACCTTTAGGAATGCATCAATATCCCCAACAGCAGGAATAAAGTCTGGAATAAAAGGCTGCAGCTTGTGCTCGATCTCTACTGTTTTGGGAGTGTACCTGCAAAAAAACACCACCACAGCATCTGTGACCAGGAACTGTGCTGCAGTAATTGACACAAAAGAGAGCCAAGAGCAGGCCAAAACCCTTCCACTCACCTCTTGATGTATTCAAAGAGGTCTTTGATTTCAGAAGACACTTGCAGGTAGTCAAAATCTGCTGGATTGAAGTCACTAAAGAAAGGAAGAGAGTCATGGGCAAAGATTAATATGTGGCAGGTTCTACTGGGCCCTGTTTTGCCTTGGACCTGCTGGCCAAGAAAAGTACTTGAGTGAGGGATAGTTGTGATCATATAGCTCCACAAAGAGTTGTCAGAAAGGGGCTAAGTGCTCTGCACAAAGGCAGACGTATGGACAGCAATGGCTTTGGAGCTGAAAACGTTGGAAAAGGAGGATTATCAGGAGCTGAGTGACATGTTTGAGATGGTCCTTCCCAAGGCTGGCTGACACCTTGGGTTGATCAGGGGATCAGCACAGAGTCCCGTATGGCCCCCACCAGCCCCGGCCCCAGCTCGTCCAGCCGGTAATGCCGCTCACCCCTCCAGCGCGGCACCCTGCTCCTCCGAGTCATCCTCCGAGTCGCTCTCCGACGAATCCTCCTCCGAGTCCTCATCGTCCTCGTCGTCGTCCTCGCTGAGGGCGGCGGGGTGGGCCACTGCCTCCTCCTGGGCGAGAGAACCACGTTCTCACCGGGTGTCCCCGGGTGTCGCCGGGCCGTCCCCCCGCCCGCCCCGCTCGTACCTTCCCGCTGCCGCCCCGCTCGCCGCTCCCGCGCTCGGCGGCGCCGCCGGACACCGTGGGCCGGCGGGAGCCCCGCGGGCGGCCCGCGCCCCCCGCCCGTGGCGAGCGGGCCCCGGGATCGGCCTCGGGCAGCTCCAGGCTCTCGTCGTACGGCTGGTTCTCCACCGGGCGGGGCTACGCCGAGAGGCAAAGTCAGGGGCAGTGCGGCCCAGGGCCCACATCCACTGCCCCCGGTCCCCCCGGGTCCCCCCGGGTCCCTCCGTGTCCCACCTCCGCCCTCCCCGTGTCCCTTCGCGCCGCTGCCGTCGCCATGGCAACGCTACCCCTCCGGCTGGCCAGAGCGGCCCTGGGGCGCGCGCGCCCCCTGGCGGCGGGGAGGAGTCACCTCCCCGCCCCCCGTGACGACATTTCCGGGTGCGGACGTGGCGCGGCGCCGCCATCTTGCGGGGCCGCCCGGGGACCGGACGGACCGAGCGCTGCTCCCGCTGCCGCCGCCGCCGCCGCCATGGTAAGAGAAGGGCCGGACCCGCCCGCCGCGGGCGGCGCGGGGTTCGCGGCAGTCTCTGGGGCAGCCCCCGGGCCCGCCGGGCCCGCGCGCAGGCCGGCGCTGGAGTCCGCGGCCTGGCGGGACGGAGCGCGGCGCTGCCGCCCGATGCCGGCGGGGCCGCGGCAGCTCACCCCTGCTGTCTCGGAGCCGCGGTGCTTCCTGAGCCGGCTGCTGCACGTTCGGGGTCTCAGGTGTAGCCGGGCGGGCGGTGCCCGCCTGCCCCGCGCTGTGGCCCTGAGAGCTCTGTTTCTCGCGGGGCTGCTCCGGCTCCTTTTCCCCGTGGCAGCGGTGTGGGGATCAGCACAGACCCCCCGCGCACGGCTCCGCCTGCGGCAGGGACCAGTGATGCCGTGTTGAAGGGTTTCGGGTACTTTCTGTCCGTTTGGGGATTTAAAAGCTCTGAAGTGCAGAACAGCGTTATTCTGACAAAGGTAATTAAGAAAGTGATCTGTGAGAGGGAAATGTTGGGAGGAAGTCTGGGCAGACAGAGAGAAGAAGGAAGACAAAGTGCAGCCGGCGAGTGATAACGCTTGCGAGCTGCCCGGGAGGCACCTGAGGCCTGTGGGTGATAACCGGGGCTGCATCAACCTGGCTGTGCTGTGCGTGTGGCACTGGGAGAGATGTCACATTTCACAGCGTTCCTGTGTGTAGTAAGCTGGGGCAGCCTGATGAAAAAGTCCATCTCCTGGAGCCTCCCCTGATGCTCCTGCAGGTTGTTACACCTGGGTGTGTGTGGAATCAGGAATGGGTTCATTTGCCTGACTGGAGCAGGGAGAGCTCTGAGGTTAACGTAGGGACAGAACATGGAATGGGGAGAGACAGAGAAAGAAAAACAAAGGTATCTCTGTTCTTTGCATAATTCAGTTCCCAGTCACAGAAAAAGACATAAAATCACATTCTGAGTGCATGCAGGTAAGGTGTGGTGGGAAGTGATCCTTTCTGTGGGCCAGGCTCACCTGCTCTGCTCGCCCAGGTGCTGTTGGCAGCCGCCGTATGCACGAAGGCGGGGAAGGCCATCGTGTCCCGGCAGTTCGTGGAGATGACCCGCACCCGCATCGAGGGGCTGCTGGCGGCGTTCCCAAAGCTGATGAACACGGGGAAGCAGCACACGTTCGTGGAGACGGAGAGCGTGCGGTACGTCTACCAGCCCATGGAGAAGCTCTACATGGTGCTGATCACGACCAAGAACAGCAACATCCTGGAAGACCTGGAAACACTCCGGCTGTTCTCTAGAGTGGTAAGGATCTGTCACTCGGTGATGTGGCCGTAGCCTGGAACGGCGCTCTTGTGGGGCACCGTTTCTGAGCTGGTGCTGGAGCACTGCCTGCCTCTACCTGGCAGCTTGGTGTTCCAGAGCTTCCCTTCCTGACTGGGAAGAAAGCTCCGAAGTCTTCGTGGTAGTTTTGAACTACTACATAAGAAATCTTCAGTTGTAGTTCAGTTGATGAGACCAAAGCGCTGATCGTAATTTAGCATTAAACGTTCTCTGTATTATTAACCTAAGGCTTATATTACTTCAAAAAGTAACATGATGTTACAAGTGCAGGTTGCTTTGCAGGGATCCTGAAGAAGCAAGTTTGTGTCTTCATACAATCAAACTATCTTCAGGAAATCTGCTGGCCCTAGCATGCAGTTTGGCTCCTCTGAGTTAGTGTTACAAGGAAGCTGAGAGGTTCTCTAAGGATTTTACTGTGGAAAAACTAATAATGGCAAAACTTCATCTTGTTTATCAACAGCTTAATGGTACCTGGAGCAGCGGAAGGGTGCACTGGGGTTGGGAGGGTCAGCACAGCTGTGACCTCTGGGATGGCAGAAGGAAAGTGTTTACACAGTACTCTCTGTGGGCACTCCTTTAAAATGTGTTCTCCTACTAGATCCCTGAATACTGTCGAGCTCTGGAGGAGAATGAGATCTCTGAACACTGCTTTGACCTGATCTTTGCATTTGATGAAATCGTCGCCCTGGGCTACCGCGAGAATGTAAATCTGGCGCAAATTCGGACCTTCACTGAGATGGACTCGCATGAGGAAAAGGTGTTCCGGGCAGTCCGAGAGGTGAGCACGGACACCTGCGAGCTTGGCACAAGGTGTCATGTCTGGGAAATGCCGCCTTTGCTATACAGAGGTGTTCCTCCACTTTGGTAGGCCATACAGTTATTTAGCTTTTTTGTAAACTTGTATTCTGTATCTGTCTAAACCTGTATCTTGTTTCATTTTTGTTGGCAAGGGGTTTGTGGGCAACTGCACTTAGTTCCTGTGCCAGGCTGAAGTTGAGGTTGCAAAGCTCCGTCAGCCTCCTGTCTCTTCTTTCAGACGCAGGAACGCGAAGCAAAAGCTGAGATGCGCCGTAAAGCAAAGGAGCTGCAGCAGGCCAGGAGGGATGCAGAGAGACACGGCAAGAAGGCACCCGGGTTTGGGGGCTTCGGCAGCTCGGCCGTGTCTGGGGGCACGACGGCAGCAATGATCACAGAGACCATCATTGAGACAGAGAAGCCCAAAGTGGCACCAGCACCAGCCAGGTAGGGGGACAGCAGGTGGCAAATGTTCTCTGGAGCCGGCGGAGGCTCAAACTATGTGCCCAAAGAGAAGTTCTAACACAGGTTCCTCATCTGTGTAACTGCTGAGGAGCATTTGTGCCATATACCACAGTAACACCCCTTGTAGTCTCCCTGGAATCTTGGATAAGCAATGAGCTTCCCATTTTGTGTGAGAAAAAGAGGTCTCAACTCCTGGTAATACACAGAACAGAATCCAGATCTAAATTATAGCTTAGCACCTCACACGTAAGACAATAGTACTGTGCATGTTCTCCCCAATAAAGGGTTCCAAAGTGAATGGTGTGGTGTTGGGATGGTTGTTATAGTACTTGAAGATAACCAGGAAGGAGGAACCTGTTGCAGTGAGCTGACTTGACCTCTGTTTAGACCTTCAGGTCCCAGTAAAGCCTTGAAGCTCGGCGCTAAGGGGAAGGAGGTGGACAACTTTGTGGACAAGCTGAAATCAGAAGGAGAAAATATCATGACTTCTGTAGGCAAGCGCTCTGCGGAAGCAGCCAAAGTTCTCGCTCCTCCTGTTAACATGGAGAGGTGAGTGCTGCCCTTGTTTTGGAAGTGGTCTCCTCACAGCTCTCCCTGTGTGTGGCCCTGGGAGAGAGCCTTCCTGTTCCTTTTAGGCTTTTTCCTGTGCTCCCTTACCTTGTAACTATGAGTCGGTGGGCAAAATCTGGGAAAGCATGGCAGCAAGAAAGTAAATAGCTTTGGTTAGGCATCTTCCTAACTAAAATGGGACGTCCATCCATTGTTGAGCTGAGGTTGGGAATTTTCTGTGCCTTTTGCCTTCAAATAGCCACTGTTTTCCCTGTTTCCCTGCCTCATTGCCACTCGGGATGGAGGCATTCACGCTTCATTTTACATGCAGCAGTTCAGAAGCTTTTAGTGCCTGGAGTGCTGTGGCCTGGCAGAGGGGATTTGAGTGACCAACATGTTGAGGTGCTGCATCATGCTGTTTAACTGGGGTCCCATCCCTTGCAGACCCGTATCCATGGATTCTCCTGCCCCTGAGTTCACCTGTCAGAGCAGCATTAGCCCCCATGGCGCTGGCCATGCTGTTCTGTTCAGGAGCTCTTGCTCAGTACGCACAGCCTGTCCTTCCTGAGCACTGATCTCTCTGCTGCCTGGGAGATGAGCACAGGACTTGAGCTTTTTCTCTGTCTGTCTAGTGTGCACATGAAAATAGAGGAGAAAATCTCCTTGACTTGTGGCCGTGATGGAGGGTTGCAGAACATGGAGCTGCATGGCATGATCATGCTGCACATCTCCGATGAAAAGTTTGCACGGATTCGCCTGCATGTAGAAAACGAAGACAAGAGGGGAGTGCAGCTGCAGGTAAAGCCTATCTGGAGTCCTATGCTGTTGAACGTGCTTTTGTTGTTTTCCAGGGAAAAAAAAATTGGAAACATTTGAGCATGTTACTGTCCTGTATTCTCATCCAGCTTTCTCAGCAAATGCATTGGAAATGGGAGTACTCAGTGCAGGGCCAGTCATGCTCAAAGGATTGAAGTTCACTAGAGAAATGCGGTCTCGGTGCTTGCCATCCTGCCGTTGGAGCCTTATCTGCCCAGCAGTGCACATTGGCATGCTGGGTGACCTCACTTGGACTTTGCAGCAGCCTAGTGTGTTGCTTGGTGCCTGTTTGTGTGATGTCAGTTGCAGCTGTGGACTGGGAGTAGGTGAACAAACTTCTGTGACAATGGGGAATGAATTTATTCTCTCTGGAGCCATTTCTTCCTGGGGTCCCTTGTCCTGTCACTGCTGTACCTGGGATGATTGCTGGAGCACTTGATCACAGTCGGTAGTAGCAGCTCAGAAGGTTCTTGGGAGATTTGTCCTTCCATTTTTCTGTATGACCATATTGATCCCTGGAGGTGGTGTTGCTTTGACACACTCTGGGTCACCCCTTGCCAGGGGCTTGTCCATACATCACTGACTGCAAATCGACTTCCAGCACATCCCATGAGTGAGTCTCTAACAGCAGTGCCCCTGGGCACTGCTTTGAGTGGAAGATGAGGCCAAACCCTGTGCTGACTCTTGTTTTTCTAGTGGAACTTAACAGTGATTTGCAGAAAGCCTCTGCTTCCAAAAAGCTGCTCATGCTCACAGTTGTGAAGCGTGTGTTTAAATGGAGTTTGGCTTCTGACACATACGTGCGTTAAGGTTGCTGAGGGAGGTCATAGTAGTGTGGTTTCATACTGTTTTTCCCAGCAGCACTAGGTTGATTTTTCTTCAAGAGAAATGTGTGCTGTGGACCTGCAGTATGTTCTTTAGGATTTGAGGAGTTGTTTTGTAAGTACCAGCCCAGGGCATGTATTGCTAGAGTCTCTGGCGCAGTGACATGTAAGAATGGCAGTGATGTGGATCCTTCTTGTCAGATCAGCATTTCCTGCAAGGAATCCCAAGTTGATAAGCAGGTGTGCTCCAGATGGACTTCTGAGCCAGGAGCAAGCCTGATGTGTGTTTTGTCAAGAAAAACACTCTGTAGGCCTGTCCTGGTAGAACCTGCATTACCTACAGTTCTGTCCTTGGGCTTACCTACAGCCTGGACATGTGTTCTTCTTTCAGACTCACCCAAACGTGGACAAGAAGCTCTTCACTACAGAGTCACAGATTGGTTTGAAGAACCCAGAGAAGTCATTCCCTATTAACAGTGACGTGGGTGTGCTGAAGTGGAGGTTGCAGACCACGGAAGAGTCTTTCATTCCATTGACGAGTGAGTGCGAGTCTGGGAGCTTTGGTGGAAGAGGCTGATGTTTGTGGGCTGCTTGTTTGTATCCACCTTGCGGCAGCTGGGCTGCCTGGAGCATGGCACAGTGTGAGACCTTGGAGATCCTGTATGTATCCAGTGGACAGTGCCTGCCCTCAGCAGTGTGCATTTTTTGTAATGCTCTCAAAGAAAACAGAGCTTTTCTTAAAGTCAGAATTTCTAGGGGATGACTTGGCTGGGCATTTCGAAGTGAAAGCCTGCTTCATGTGGAAGGCCTGCGTGGTTCACACACTGTCTCTGTGCCCACAGTTAACTGCTGGCCCTCAGAGAGCGGGAACAGTTGTGATGTCAACATTGAATATGAGTTGCAAGAGGAGAGCCTAGAGCTGAACGATGTGATCATCACCATCCCCTTGCCGTAAGTAACATTCCTTGTCCGAGCAGCACTAACAAGTCCACCTCCTTCTCCTCCCTGGTTTGTGGGTCTGGTCAAGCTGACAGGTGTTACAGGCACTTTCTTAGCTCCATGCAGGGAAGTTATTTTCACTTCTCATTGCCTGCTCTAGGTCTGGTGTCGGCACCCCAGTGATTGGGGAGATTGATGGCGAGTATCGCCACGACAGCCGGAGAAACCTCCTCGAGTGGTGCCTGCCAGTGATAGATGCCAAAAACAAGAGTGGCAGCCTGGAGTTCAGCATAGCGGGGCAGCCAAACGACTTCTTCCCGGTGCAAGTCACCTTCGTTTCCAAAAAGAACTATTGCAACATACAGGTATGGTCACTGCTGGTGCTCCACAGGTGTGATGTCACTCTTGCCTCAGTCCCTGTCTGACTGACACTGGCCGTGCTGCAGCGGGGCATTGCTGTCCCACTGGCCATGGCTGAGGGGTTGACATTTACTTGCTACTGAGATAACTGGATTTGGGAGTGCCAGCAGACAGCACTGGCAGCTGACACCTCCCAGAGCTTGCCTGCAGTTTCAGTTGTGCCTTCATGCCTCTGAGGAATCATTAATTCCCCTCAGACTTCATTAGAGAATCCATCGGCCTTGGAGCCAAAACACTGCTCAGCATATGACTGTCTGCCCCCACTGAAGTGTAGCCAGCAGCTGCCCTTTCACTCCTCAGTGGAGACACAGTTACCACAGAAGATCACTCTTTCAGGTTTCCTGGGAACAAAGGTCTTTGTTTCAGGGCTGAGTTGTGGTTTAAAGGTGCCGGGTCAGTTCTTCCCTCATGACCATTCCAGTGTTGGGAAACACAGCATCGCTGTGGTGGGGAACGGGGTTCGATGCTGAGCTAACACTGCTTGTTGTCTCCACAGGTTACCAAAGTGACCCAGGTAGACGGGAACAGCCCTGTAAGGTTTTCCACTGAAACCACCTTCCTGGTGGACAAGTACGAAATCCTGTAATGCTAGACGTGGGGAAGCGCAAAGGAAGAAATTTTTTAAATTAAAACAAAAAAAAGAGACCGACGTTTATTCTGAATGTTGGGAACGCCGCAGCCCCCTCTGCTAGGACATGTGGCTCCGTCTGCCATCTGCAGCATTCCTGGGCCACAGACATTTTTGGAAGAGAATTGACGTGCTCGTGGGGGGAAAGGCCACAAATTTCTTTGGCAGATTTTTACCGGCCGGCAGAAAAGCAAGATCTCCGCAGAGAGCCTGACTTTGATGTGTTCCCTCCTCCCCTGGCGACGCCCGGAGCTCAGCCCCAGAGCCGACCAGACATCGTTCCCTACCCTCCCAAAGCGTCACATGCTGTTCCGTTGTTGGTGCTTACATTTTGATTTCTCCTCGTCCTCCAGCTCTCGTTTCCATTGAGGAAAGCAGGCACTGAGAGAACGTGTGTGGGGCTGCTGAGCAAGTTGCCCTTGGCCTCAGAGGTGGGGAGATCGTAGCAGGGGCACAGGGTGGGTAAGAGGGACCAGGGGCTTTGGTCCTTTTGCCCCACAAGGTTACTGCCGTTCCTTGAGCCCTGCTGTGCTGCGATGGCTCAGCTCCAGGTGCTCTGGCTCCTGCTGCAGGGGGAGAGCTTCCATAGGGGACTGTGTCCTCGCTGTCTGCCACAGCTGCTCTTGGGCCAGGCTTTGGAGGAGGTTTAGTTAGGTTAGAACCAGCTGCGTGTCCTTTGCAAGGCCCTTTTGGTATCTGGGGAGGCAGAATGCTTTTCCTGCCTGGGTAAAAGGAGCTGAACCCGGGTAACTCTGCCTGCTGGTCAGAACATGTCCCAAAACAGTGTTTGTTCAGCGCTGGCAGGTGGGGGAGAAGGAAACGCTGTTTTCCAGGAAACATGGGGGCTGATCTGAGCTGTTCCTCTCCCCACTGCCTCACCAGCATTATTTGCCTCATCTCACAGACCTGTGCTCCCCTCACAACTCATCTCACCTGTGTGGCTGGAGCCTGTCACAAGTGTCACCTGCCCCCGGGCACACCTCACCTCTGGCCGGAGGGCCTGAGTGTGTGTGTGGAAGGCAAAGGCCCTAGAAGTGCATGTACTGTGCTCTGTGAGAGACAGCCAGCCTGTCATGGGCCCCTGGGGTCCTCTGCCAAAGAAGTCCGTGGTCTCTCCTCTGCTGGCAGCACCTGAGAGAGAAATCAACCCTGGTCCTGTCCTGGGAGGGCAAACCCTCCTCCCTAGCAAAGTAGGCAATGAATCCCAGTAACCTGGTCCTGTTCCAGAGCTGCTTGTCTGTATGATTTTTAAAATGGAGTCGAGGCTAGTTCAAGCATCCAAGGAGCTTTTTTTTTTTTCTTACATTCGTTGGAGGGTGATATTTAAACCGAGCTGAGATCTCCCCTTTTTGTAACCCCATATGATCCTGGCCTAGGGAATAGAGCACATTCCAGTGTACACAGAGAATACTGAGTCTAATCAAATAAAGTACTGTCAAAGGAGCTGGCTGGGGGTCGTGAGGTCCTTCCGGAGCCGGGGCCGCTCAGCCCAGGCCCCGCGGGGGCGGGACGGGGCCGGCACCGGGCGGGGCGGGGACACGGCCGTGGCGGACGGTGTCGGACAGCGGAGCGGCGGCGGCAGAGTCCGGGAGAGGCTGCCTGTCCAGGGGAGTGAAGGTGAGCGGCTGCCGGGATGGGGTGGGACCCTCCCCTACTCGTGGCCCAGGCGACCCCTGCGTTGGGGAGCCTGTGAGGCTGGTTTCAGCGTGTCCTGCCCTGCAGGGACCTTCTCAGTGCTTTGGGGGCAGCTTTGTGATGTGGCGGGGGCGAGGGGAAGGGGCTTACCCGCCTTGGCTCCTGTCAGGGCGTGGAACGTGTTTGGGATCCCTGCCCCCCGGGGCACTCTGGGAGGGGAGCAAGGAAGGAGCTGCAGGCAGTAAAGTAGGAAAGACCCCGTCAGCCATACAACTGGTCAGTGCACAATGCTTTAGGGGTGTGTGGGTGGACTGGGAGCTGGGTCTGGGTCCAGTAGTCTGCATCAGTGGTGAGTTTGGTGGTGTGGGAGCCCCCAGAGCAGCATGGTCTCTGTGGGAGGCTGGACAAGGCTCTCCCATCCAAATCCTGCTGCAGCTGGAGGGCAGTTGGAGGGGGAGATGGTGCTTGGCCTGAGGCCACCTCTGCTGTCCCTGAATCCTCTTGGGGAGCCTGGGAACGGTGCTGGCCTGGCCGGACCCTGCTCCATGGCTGGACTTTGTTTACTCCAGCTTCCTGCCACGTTCCTGCCACAGCCCCTTCAGCCGCTGTCAGAAAGCCAGAGGAATTTGGCAGCCCCAGAAGGTCCAGCTGCTGTGCCGAAGGGCCGCCCTCTCCCCCATTCCTCCAGCTGCCCTGCAAGCTGCCAGCCCTCTCTGGGCACCAGGCGCAGGCTGCAGGGGGGCAGCTCCCCTGGCCAGGCACCACAGGCAGCTCAGACGTGAGGCAGCACTGTCGGGTGCTTTTTTGGTAACTCCTTGTATGTTTGGGTTTTGCTCTGTGGTGCTATGTGTTGGTATATGGGGGGGCAGCAGGGCAGGGTGCCATGCAGGGGGATGGACCCACAGGATTGCACAGCAAGGGGTCCTTGCTGTCAGCCAGACACCAGAGAGTGCTCGATGCCTGTTTTGGAGAGGGGAGGTTCACCCTGCCCCTCTCCCAGCAAACACAGGGCTGGGTGATGAGTTCATGCCAAGGGCTGGATTCAAGACCCACCAAAGCTATGTCTGTGAGATGTCATTAGTGGGAGTCACAGAGGCTCCTCGCTGAGCTGAGTCTCTGGCCTGCAGTTGAGAAGTCATCATCGGACAGAAGAGTGTTCTGAGGAGCAGCTTTCCACTGTGCAGCCTTGAGGGGTCTGGAGCTCATGGTGGAGGTTTCCCTGTCTGTGTTGCAGTGTCTGGAGGCACACGCTGATGCTGGGGTCGGTGCTCGAGCTGCAGCAGTGGTTGGGACTGCGTATGGTGTCAGAAGCCTTTGGAGCTGGCTCACCTGGGGGAGCGTTGGGTGCAGGAAAGCAAGGCTGTACGCCCTCTCCGACCTGAGTACATGGTGGGCAACCCCCAGTCTGTGGAGAGCCCGAGGTGTGATGCTGGCAGGGCCTCGGCAGGAGCACAGCTGTGCTGCAGTGGTGCGGGAGCACTTCCCGGGAGCGATGAAATCAGCGGGTGTGGCCGGGATTCCTCGGCTCCCGCTGGAGCTGTCTGGCGGCTGATTTACGGTGGTGTTATTGCCAGGATCGTGGCGTTGTCCTAGCAACCGCAATGGAGCCCCCACCGCCCCTTGCCTGGGTGGGATGGGGCCGGCTGAGTCTCCCCTGCTCGCTGTGGGTCAGCCCCAGACCCGGAGGTAGCGGCCAGGAGCAGGCTCCTCGCTGCCCTCTGGCTCTGTGCTGGAGACGGGCTCCCCCTTCCCAGCTGCCGCCGGAAGGGCTGGTTGTTTACCGGGGCAGAGGGTGTGGGAAGGGGTGAGCGCGCCCTAACTGCGTTAGCAGATGGGGAGCGAGCAGGCAGCCAAGTTGGCCGGAGGCTGCGATGCTCTGCCGTGTGCACCCGTTAGCTCGGCCACTCCAGCGCCTCCTGTGACTCACCCGGCCACGAGTGGGGAGGAGAGGCCACGGCAAGGGGTGCCATGTGCCTGCCTCTTCCATGTTGCGTCCCAGGCATGGCTGACACCGCACGGCAGGGTCTGCCAGGCTGTGCTCCCTCAAGAGTGTGTCCTGGCCAGCAGCACACGGTGCAGCTCTGGGGTCTGCCTGCCTGCTGCTGGCACCTGGCCATGCTGATGGGGAGCGAGGCAGAGCGTGCTGTGCCCAGGTTGGGTCTGGGGAGTCAGCAGCAGGTCGGGAGGAGTGGACCCCCGAGCACCCCCTGCCCTGTGGGGGGTCGCAGCCTGCGGGCAGTGGGGTGCAGGGGCGCGGTGGGGCAGCGTGTCTGTGTGCAGCCCGCCCGGTGTTGGCAGGACCCCCGCATCGGCGGGGCTAGGCGTCCTCCCAGGTGAGGCTTTCGGCTGCGCCGGGAGGAAGAAAGGGGCTTTTGTCCTCCAGGAGGCTGAGGCTGAGTGGGCAGCCCTGCGCGCGGGGTGCACGGGGACCGTGGGCTGTTTGGCGGTAACCGAGCCCGACCCCTTGGCATTTGCTGCCTTCACCGCTTCCCACGGCGGGAACAAGCAGCGCGTTCTGCAGGCGGCGGTGGGAGAAGAAAGGCTGCCTTGTCCATCCCAGCAGTGGGGCGCCGGCTGGGGCGGCTGCGCTCCCGCCCCGCATTCCTACGGCAGAGCCGGTTGGAGAGGGGCTGCATCCCCAGCGGGACGGGCTGGGAGGAACGGCAGGCGTCCCCTGCGTGGTGAGGAGCCAGGTGAGGGGCTCCGATGGAGGGCGGTGCTGGAGGACAGGGTGCATCGGGCAGCGGTGGGATGCCAGGGTCACCCTCCGGCTCATGGGCAGTCAAGCCTGCCTGTGGAGTGGGAGGTGTTAGGTGGAGGGTGTGGGCAGACAATCGCCCAAGGGACAGGGGTCCCCCATGGTTCTCACCTGGTCTCACCAGTACAGCTGTGCTGGGAAGGAGTTAACACGGGCGTAGGATCCCACCCTGGCCCCACTCCCTTCCTGTGCAGCAGCCTGGCCCCTCCTGGCTTTTCCTCCTTTCCAGACATTGTGACGGGTCTGTGTGCAAGCAAGGGGTAGGGGCTCAGCTGGGCTGCAGGGTCTCCAGATGCTGGGAAGTGCAGCATCCCAGTGCCTAGGGGACATGGGCACCCTGCCTTGGAGGGTCCCACTCAGCTCCAGGACCAGGTGGCAGGTAAGGGAAGGCAGCTGGTGGGCACTGGTGAACTGCTCTTGGGGTACTGCATCTCTGGTTCCTCCTGCCCCAGCTGAGCTGTCGCTGTTCTGTGTGGGGTGACTATGGTCCCCAAGGAGACCTTGCTGTGGGGCAGCCAACTCTGGTGTCGTAGGAGATATGGGCTTCATCCCAGCCCTGGATCCCATGGCTGGTGTTTTCCAGCATTTCATTTTTTCCACAGTGTGTAATAGCCGCTCACTCGCCCCCGCAGCTGAGCCCGGTGCTGGCCGAGCTGCGGGGGTCCCTCCGGGGGTTGGCGGGACAGCGGGCAATGCTCCCAGGGGCTGAGCCTGGATCTCCTCCTGGTGGCCTGTGATCGAGATCCCTAACGGGGATAGAGTACTCTCTGATTGGGCTGCATGGGAAGGGTTAAGCTGCACTTGGCCAGTCCTGGGCGGAAGGGAGGGACATGGGGAACAGCAGACGGTAAATTTAGTAACCCTGGAGCGTCCCGACATGGCGTGAGCGCCGGGTGACGGAAATCGTTCCTTCCCAAACTGCCTCCCACCCACGCAGAGAATGAGTGGCAGCATAGCTACTCCAGGGGCAGCCAGCCCTGCCAGCCACGGGCCTGTGTGCCACCTCAGCGGGGACACGGCACAGACAGCCGAGCTTGTGTTACCCCGAGCTGCTGCTGGGCTGTGTGGGAGCAGAGGTGTGTGCCTGGGTGCTGGGAATGGGCACTGGTGACATGCTCAGGGGTACCTGGGTTGTGCCACACATGGCAGGCAGGTGTTGCTGGGGACAACCAGATCCTGTGCTTGTGTGTCTTTGTCCACTGGTGGCCACTGGGGGTCTGGTTGTCCACCGCTCTTGATGTTTAGGGTGTGTGTTTCCTACACCACCTCCCCAAAATTGAGCACGTATGCTGTCTCCTTCTGGGACCATGTCTGTCCTGACACCTGGCATGCGTGTGGGTTTCCCTGGGCAGATGGGGATGTGTGCCTCAGCAGGCAGGGATGCTCACTGACTTCAGGCAGCTGCTGACACGCTGGAAACAGGAGCTCAGGATGGGCATCCTGTTGGTGGCAAATGCTGGTTTGGAATGGGTAGGGTTTATGCTCAGTCTGTGATGTGCAGGAGGAATACATAAAGGCCATGCCCATTGTGGTCACTTGTGCTGCCATTCTCTGTTTCTTTTGGCAGCAGCCTGTGCCCAGAAGCATCCAGTATCTCCAGGCAGGGATCATGGAGGCATCTGGCAGGACCCCCACCAGCCCAACCCACAGAGTCCAGAATGTCATCCAGGTGAGCACACGGGACCACAGGACCTTTGCCCTGTGGGAACAGGGGGATCTGGCTGGGAGCCCTTTTCCTCCACAGCCAGCCCTACCATGGGTGCTGTCCTCCAGCCTCTCCTCACCCCAATCCTATTATGGGATCGTCAGCAAAGCCCATTGAGCTAAGCAGCTGGTAGCTCAGATCCTCTTAGATGCAGCCCAAGCCCCAGAGATCTGCTCCTAGGGCAGCTCACCTCTGCTCCCCGGGGTGGATAGCACAGGCAGGAGAGAGCCCTCATCTCCTGTGTCTTGCTGCTGGATGGTCCTGCTGGTGTGTGGCTGTACCTGGGCAATGACCCCACCTGTGTGTGTGGCTGTTCTGGAGCAGACCAGCCCGCTGGGCAGTGCAGCGGAGTGAGCTGTGAGCATCCCTCCCTCTCCTGCAGAACAGCCCTCTGGACCTGATTGACACGGGCAAGGGGCTAAAAGTGCAGACGGAGAAGCCGCATTTGGTGAGCCTGGGCAGCGGCCGACTCAGCACTGCCATCACACTCCTGCCCCTGGAGGAAGGTGAGTGCTGGCTGCCAGGCAGTCCCTGTGGGCATGCTGACAGCAGGGACACTGAGCTGCCCTCTCTGCTGGCAGGAAAGACCACCATCGGCACGTCCATGACAGACATTGTCCTGCAAGGCCCTGGGCTGGTGCCTCAGCACTGCTACATTGAGAACGTGCAGGGGACGCTCACCCTGCACCCCTGTGGCAACACCTGCGCCATCGATGGTGTGACTGTCCGGCGGCCCACGCGCCTCACCCAAGGTAGGAATGGGCTGGGGTTCACCAGAGCCTTCACCCGGGGAGTTGTGCCATCAGGTATCAGGGTGGTGGCAGAACCATCCTGTAATTGAATATCCCAGCTGGGATGCTCCTGCCTCTGTACCCTGGGCTGGCATGTTTGAGAACAGTTTGAGAACCGGCTTTGCCAAGTGCAGCAAGTGAGGTGGGGAGGGAGAGAGCCGGGCGGGCTTTGGAGAACAAGGGGAGATGCTAAGCCGGCTTTTGGAAGGAGATGACAGAGGAAAACCACCTCAGATAACCTCCCGAGGGATGGCTGCCGGGACACGCCGGTCTGCCTGCGCGGCTGGAGGGCTTGGACCCTGCGGGTCTCCCATGGCCGCTCCTGGGGAGGGAGCACGGGCAGAGCCAAGGGCCCCTTCCCACGCCATCCCGTCCCCGAACGTCCCATCTCCCGCTTCCTGGGAATGACTCTCCGCCGGGCTGGCGGGGCGGGGCGGGCGAGGCCCGGCCCCCCGGCCCTCCCCGAGGGCGGTGCGGCGCTGCCCGGGCGGCGGCGGTGGCGGTGGTGGTACGGTGAGTGCGGCGCTGCGGGGCCACGCGTGTCCGCGCCTGGCGGGGGGACTCGCTCCCGTCCCTCCGCGGGTGACAAAGCCCCGGTGCTCCCCGCGGGCGGTGGCGTTGCGGCCCCCCCGCGCCAGTCTCCGTCCCTCCCCGGGGAGGGGGGAGCCGCCCGCGTGGGCGCTGCCGCGGGCGTCCCCGCGGGGGACAATGGGAGCCACGTGGCCGCCGGAGAAGGGGCGCGACGGCTCCGGCGCGACGGTCCTGCCGGGTCCCGCCGGTCCCATGGTGGGTAACGAGGGCCAGGTGGGCTGTGGGGTGCGGGCAGGGGTCAGCCGAGTACCCCGTTCTACTGCCCGCGGGGGCCAGTGGGGGCAGGCAGGGATAGGGCGGGGAAGGGAGAGCACTTGTGCCCAACCACAGTGGGACGAGCCGTGGGGCTGCCAGGCCGGCGGTGCGGGTTGGGGTACCCTGCTTTGCCGACGCGACGCGTGGCTCCGCTGGTGCCGGCACGCGGGGAAGGGGCAGGGCGGTGATGCCTCTCGACAGAGGAGCCGTTCCCGGGCCGGGCGCCGGCATTGCCACCTGGCAGGCAGGATGCCCTCGCTGAGCCAGGGTGAACAGGACTCGTCCCGCGCTGGCACTTGGACAGGGGAGCCAGGCCCCCGCGGCGGCGATGGCAGTTAATCTGTACGGCCTCTCACTCGCCTTGCTGCGAGCCTGGGCTGACGGGTGCTCCAAAAAACACATCCCCTCCGGCAAGGGATTTTCGGCTCTGGCTGTTGGTGAGGAGTGAGCCTCTCCCCGGGGCCCTGGCAGGCTCTTCAAAGCGGGGTGTGTCGGCAGCACCGAGCCTCTCAGCCGCCCGCTGCTCCCCGCTGCCAGCACAAGGCTTCCTGGCACCACGGGCAGTGGGCGAACGGGCAGTGGGCAGCCCACGGTGCTGCACCCTGAGCTGCCTTCCTCTGAAGGGCCACTCGGTAGCCTTGCCCCAAAAGGGCTGCCACTTTGGGCCAAGAAGAAGTGTTTTGCGGGCAGGGACAGGAGCTGTCTTGTCTGCAGCTGGCAGACACGCAGGCCCTGGAGTGCCGCCAAATCCCCCGCAGCCCCCGGCGGGGACCCCAGCTGTGCCTGTGCCTGCGTCGCGCTGCCGGCAGCTGCTGGGGAGTGACCTGGATTTCAGCCTTCCCCTAAGCCTCTGCTGACAGCAGGAGCCCGCTCCCCTCCCGGGGATGCATCTTAGGGCCAGCAGCGCCCTGCTGCCTCCCTGTGCTGGCTCCTATCTCCTCTCTCTCCAACATCGTTCTGATACTGCCAGCCAGCAGCTAATCTCTCTCCTCTCTCCCAAGGGTGCACCATCTGCCTGGGCCAGGCCACCTTCCTCCGCTTCAACCACCCTGCTGAGGCCAAGTGGATGAAGAGCATGATACCGGCGGGGGGCAGGAGCCCAGCGGCTTTCTATGGGCTGCCAGCAAGTAGGTGACCCCCTTTGTCCCAGGCAGGGTGAGGCAGAGGCTGAGGTGCTCCCTGACCTGCACCATAAGCCTTCCTGGCATGTGATGCTCTCCCAGCCCTGTCCTGCTGGACTCCCAGCCCTCCCACTTGGAAGTGGGGCTCATACCTGGCTGTGGATGTGCCGTCCATCGTCTCAGCGTGGTACGGCAGCTGCGCTGATGTTTGTTAATGATTAATATAATTTCAAAGAGCGTAGCTGTGGGGGCAGTGAGGCAAAGCTCTTGCCTCTGCCAAGCCTGGCCATGGCAGAGCCATCACCCGTCGGAGCCCCCCCGGCTGCCTGTGTTTACATGCCAGGGCGGGTGTGCCGGGGCTGCGAAGGCCGTTTCCCTGGCTGCTGTCCTTCATCTCATGAGCTGCTTATCTTGCTGTGTCTGCCTGTCCGTGGGGCGATGGGTTGAGTGCCAGAGCTGTGCCTGGTTCCTGGGGATGTCCAAATCCCAGGCAGTGATCCCTGGGCTGGTAGCCCTTCTGCCTGCCCCGACCAGCACACCCTGGCACAGGGAGAGGAACTTGGCAGCCTCTCCATGCCACGTGTGTGTCAGGAAGGCAGCACGACCACAGCTGGAGGATGGGAGGAGGGACGCGGGGAAGTGCTGAGGCCGAGGAGCATCATACAAGTGCAGAGCATCCTGTGATTGCACAGAATCTGGTGTGGGCCCTGCATGGTCCCTCTGCCATGTGGGACTGGGCGGGATCACACAGATAGGGCTGTGGCACAGCTCTCCAGGCGTGGAGGCACTGCCAGCTGCTGTGGGGGAGCTGCTGGGTGCCAGGGGGTGACGCAGCCTGGGTGGCACGCTGTCCTGGCTGGGCTCCGCGCCTGCTGTGATTCGCTGGTCCCCTGAGTGACAGGCACATCGGTGCTGCCCAGGGAGGACAGGGCAGCCCAGGCGGGGGCACCCTGGCCAGGGGCACAGGGAGGCTGCAGGCGACGTGGCAGTGGGTCCGGACATGCTGCAGGTCAGCAACTTTTGGCTGTTGCATCTCTGACCCCTTACTGGGCAGCTGGAATGTGCCAGGGGCAAGTGGTGGGTCCCAGTGGCTAGCGCAGGCAGCTGCTCTCCGGGGACTGGGGCCGGGAGCTGCGACACAGGGATGTCAGAGTGGGCGGCTGGGCTGTGCTCTCAGGTTTCTGTCTCCTGGGTGACGGGGCCAGCGGGCTTCCAGCCTCCTCCCTAGCCCTGGCTCCCCAGCCGAAGTGAGAGAGGGTGGCAGTGGGGGTGCAGGCAGCTTGAGGTGCAGAGAAGAGAGGCTGTGACCCAGCTCTGGCTCTGTAAGGCTGCATGGAGGAACAATGCCAGGTTGCCTTGGGGAACCATGGGGGGGGTCACACTACACTGACTGCCTGCTCTTATGTCTCCCTGCAGAGCCTGAGGCCCTAGTGAACGGTGGCCACCAGCCATCAGAGCGTGGGTGTCCCAGCCATAGCTCCCTCGTCAGCTCAATTGAGAAGGACCTGCAGGACATCATGGACTCGCTGGTGCTGGAGGAGCCGGCATCCCCTGGCATCCAGAAGCCACCGGCCTGTGGCCGGTCCCCTCTCTCCCCTGTGGTGAATGGGGGTGGACGCTGCCTCCTGTCCCCCCTGCCCAGCCCCGGGGCTGCCTCGGGAGGCTCCAGCTACGAGAACTTCTCTCCACTCTCCTCCCCAGCCAGCAGCAGCAGCTACACCAGCCCCTCGCTCAGCAGCCAGGAGCAGGGGCCACCTGTGCCCCCCCTTGTCCCACTCCGCTCCTCCAGCTACAACCACACCGTGCAGCCACCCACCCTGCCCAGTGGGAGTCCTGGTGAGCCTTGGCCAGTTGAGAGGCTCGGCGACCATAGGGCAGGCAGCCCCCGGCTGACACCCAGGGTGGCACCGCGGCCACGAGCGGCCCTACAGGAGCGGCCCCCGAGCCCCTTCCGTGAGCCGCGGGACTCCCTGGTGCCCAGCCGACAGGCTGCCAGCAGGGCGGTCCCAGAGGCCCGGCTGCAGCCCCCGGAGAGCCCGCGGGTGGCCCGGAGGAACATGGAGAGCATGCGGGAGTTGCCCCCCCTGAGCCCCTCCTTGTCACGCCGGGCCGCCAGTCCCCGGGCGGCTCCTGATGCCCCCTCCCCACAGCCCCGGCTGGGCAGGGAGGTGCCTGGCAGTCCCCGTGCAAGGCGCAAGGGCTCGGAAGAGTCGAGAGGTGCTGGGAGCCCCTCGCCCCCACTGCTGGCAGAGACCTCCACACGCCGCCCCAGCTTTGGCACTTGCCTGAGCCCAACATATGGGCTGAGCTCACCGGCCATGCCCTCGCCTCATCAGAGCCCCCGTGCCCCCAGGAAGCCTTTGGGGGACCCACGGCTGCCAGCGGGGCCACGAGAGCGCAAGAACAGCATCACCGAGATCAGCGACAATGAGGATGAGCTGCTGGAATACCACCGGCGGCAGCGGCAGGAGCGGGTTCGGGAGCAGGAGATGGAGCGCCTGGTGAGCCTCGGGGTGGGTGGGGGGGACATATTTGAGCATGGGACACCCTCTTTGCAAACACCTTCTCTTATTTGCTACTTTAAAACCCGTCCCTTGCCTCTCAGGCAAGGGATTTGCTGCAGCTGCCAGGCTGCCGGCTTATCTGGGGGGATTATGGCCAGGAACGGCCATGGGTGCTCAGCAGCTCTCTGGGAGTACAAAGCCCCCAACTTGCAGCAGCCCAGGGAAGTTGGTGGGGTTGGCATGGCTCTGGGGCTGCCATCAAGAGCCAGTGGTGCCCCTGGTTGTGCAAAACTATCCACATCTCATCCATCCCTGCCAGGGCCATTCTGCTGGCGGCAGTGCCATGGCTCTTGTGGGCATTGCATCTATATTTAGGGCCGATGGAGTTTTTATGGAGCTGGCAGCTGCCTGGGTGGGGTTTGCCTGTGTCTCTGCTGGTCCTGGAGGCTGAGCCGCCAGGGCCCTGTTTGCTCAGCCCTGACTCACGCCCAGCGTGGGTAGCCTGAGTCACCGCCTGGAAATAGCGGAGGCGTTCAGCGGCCAGTGCTGCTGCCTGTAATTAGTCTGTCTCCAGCTCCTGGCACATCGCGTGCCTGGCTCTTGCGGGGGGTTTGGTGCAGCTGCATCGTGCTTTGTGACATCCCCAGCCCGTCCCAGCGTGCAGCAGGGCAAGCAGTGAGCCCATATCCTGGTGTCCACTATCAGCACGGGGTCTCACAGGCTCTGGCCATGACACGTGCTGGGACAGGTGCCATGCTCATGGTTTGCTAACGGTTCTTCCCCACAGGAGCGGCAGCGCCTGGAGACCATCCTGAACCTCTGTGCTGAGTACACCAAGACGGACAGCACTGAGCCGGGTGACGTGCCCCGGCTCCTGGCTGGTGATGCGGATCCTGGCCGGCGGCTGCCCAGGGGTGCTGTGGCTCTGGGCCGTGCGGCTGAGGAGCTACGGCAGAGGGAGAGCCTGGAGAAGTCAGATGAGGAGAACTTGAAGGAGGAGTGCAGTAGCACTGAGAGCACCCACCACGAGGTAAGGGGACAGCTGTGCCACGCTGTGCTGTGCCATGCTGCACTGTGCCACGCCAACCAGCCCTCTCCACAGCACGAGGAGTTGACAGGCCCCCGGGCCAAAGAGGCGCAGCGGCTGGAGGAGGAGCGTGCCAGGGTCCTTGGCCACCTGGACCAGCTGAAGGGCCGTGTCAAGGAGCTGGAGCAGCAGCTGCAGGAGACATCACGAGAGGTGAGGAGTCAGTGGACGCTGCCGGGTCTCCTGCTGCTTGCTGCCCTCACCAGTCAGTGCTGAATTCCATGGGCATGAGCCAGATCCAGCTGGGGCAGCCATCCTGATGTGGCTGTGCCTGTCCAGGCAGAGATGGAGCGGGCGCTGCTGCAGGGTGAGCGGGAGTCAGAGGCGGCGCGGCTGCGGCAGGAGCAGGAAGCAGTGCAGCAGCTGCAGGAGAAGCTCTCCAGCCTGGATGCCAGCATCCGCAAGGAGCGGGACAAGGTGAGCCTCATTGCAGGTTTGCACTGTCACCATCTGTGCCTTACCCTCCCTGGCACTTGCAGCCAGTGCCATGATGCCCCATGCTGCAGTGTTCCCCTGCAGACACGTTCTCCAGACCCTGAGCTCCACAGAGGCTTTGGGAAGCAGCCCCTCTGGTTTGTGTTGTGGGGAGATCTGTCTGTCTGTCCATCTGCCTGGGACAACAGCCTGTCCAACAGCCCTGCCAGAGGAGAACTGAGCTGATGCTAGGGGAGCATTTCAACTGCTGCCTGTTGTGCTGGCAGGGTCTGGCAGGGAGACTGTTGTGTGGGGCTTTCCAGGTGGCTGCTGCCTGTGGTGGGCAGTGCTGAAGTGGGGGCCTTGGCGTTGCCCATTCCCTGCCCTTGCTGGGAAACTGCATCTTGTGGCAAGTCACCTCACTCTGCTGCATTTGCACAAGTGAAGGCAGCTGCTGCTGTAGCGTTCAGCTCACTGGAGGTGGCTGGGAAATCACTGCAGGTGTTTTAACTCATCTGGGTGGCTGAGGAAGACGTCCTGGCCCCCTTTCCCTGGAGTCATCTGTGGTGCAGTTATAGCCTGAAGGCACACATGCTGCTGCGTGTACCACATGCTTGTCCCAGCTGCTGGTTGCTGGCTATCCCACCACCTTGCAGGCAGTGTGGTATTACCTTGGGTAAGCTGCTCTGGAGCAGGAGAGCTGCTGGAATCCAGCTCCCTGCTACCTGAGGCCAGTGGTCCTGTGCAGTCTGTGCCTGGGTCCCACTGGCAGCTCTGTGCCACCGTGATGTGGCACCAGTGTCCCTGGGGCCCTGGCTGGCCCCATGACTGTAGGTACTGGGGCTGTCAGGGTGTCTGTGGCCAGGCAGAGCAGCCATCAGCACCTGCCAGCAGTGTTTGGGGGTTTTATTCTGGTTTTGGTCTTCCAGTGCTTTGTAGGCATCATCTGTAGCCAGGGACAGCCTCGTGCAGAGCCAGGAGAAGAGCACAGGGAAATCCCCATCCCAACCTCTCTGCTGACCTGAGTGCCCGCTTTCCTAACCCACCTGCACTACTCGCACTAACAGTGCCTGCTCCGAACTTTACCATCATCTCTGGCATCGCTGTATGCCCAAGAGCCCCTAGGCACCCCGCAGCCCCTCTTGTGAGGCACCTGCCTGTGCCAGCTGAGCCTCCCCACCAGCGTGCCCCCTTGTAGCCCTTTTGATGCATCCCCCATCTCTGTGTGGAGCGTTGTTCCTTCCAGCAAGCATTTCCCGACGCCAAGCCCCATGGTGCTGCGGGAGGTGGTGCCCCTACACCAGCCCTGTGTTGCTGGCCCCATTTTACTGCTTCTGTGGCAGTGGGAGGAAGGGTTGGGGTCAATTCCCCCTCATTCCAGGCGCGGGAGCAAGTGTTTGCTCTACTGCTGACTTGACATAGCCTGACCATCACTGGCAGCATGGCTGGACCTCAGCCTCCTGTTTTCACTGCTGCCCCATGATGGGCAACCCTCTCCTGCTGATGGATGAGGGTGGTCCATGCCCTCAGGCTGCATTCAGGACCTTCAGTGCTTTAACTGGCAGCATTCCAATGGTGAGCAACACTTAACAAAGCCAGTTAGTGGTTGTTCAGAGGGTGCATGTGGTGCAGCTGTGTGCAGGATCAGGATGACTTTATCCATGTGTCGCAGTCTGAGTGAGACTGGACTGTTTGCTAAAGAGGATGAGTTATGAGATAGACCAAACTCCTCTCTCTCTGCAATTGTAATGTCAAATTAAGGGGCTTTACTCGAGGAAAATGTGGAAAAAAACCCCAGAGGAAATAACAACCCTTTATTAAAAGATATATATATGTTGGCAAAAACAGTAGCAAGAAACAACAATAACAACAACCAGTCTAAATGAATGCTCCCCTGTCCGTTAGCACAGTCCCAATTGTGGCCGGCAGGGGGCGCTGTGGGCCCCGGCAGTCACCCCGAGGGGAGGGGGCTGGAGGGAGCGGTCCCGGACCGCGTGGGGAAACCGAGGAGGAGATGGGGGGGTCCTCGCCTCCGTGGGGGCAAAAAGGAAGGCAGGCAGTACACTCCCACGGGAACTCACCGCTGTCCCAAGTGGCGGGGACTCACTGCAGTCTCAGCAAAAAACTCCCCCTCCTCTCCCGCGGGCAAGCAAACTCTCCGTTGAGGCACAGCAGCTCCGGAGAGCGGAGCATCCAGGCAGGTTGAAGCCAGCAGGATCAGAAATCGAGCTGACCAGGATGACCAGCCAAAAATAAAGGGAAAAATTCCTCTCTCAGATTTATAACCCATAACACCACGCTATCAGCATTGATCTTTTTGCTGCCTGTAAGTTTGTTTTTGGAAACGCAGGGCTGAGGTTGAGGGCTGGCTGTAACTCCTCTAACACCCCATGGACCCAGCTCCTATGTCTGTTGCTCTCTCTTGCTATGCTCCCTCCCCCCTGCCCCACTGTAGCTACCTTGATGCTCCTCCTCACAACCCCCCTCTCTCTCCTGCTCTAACTCACAGCTTCTGCATGGCGCCCATTTGAGAAGTGTATTTTCTCTCTTCTTTCTCTTTTTTTTTTTCCTTTTTTTTTTCCTTTTTTTTTTTTTTTTTTTTTTGTTTTGTTTTGTCTTGTTCTCCCCTGATTCAGGAAAGGGCAAAGATTGATGCTGAAAGGAAGGAGCTAGAGCAACTCCGGGTGCTTTACCATGAGTCGAAGAGCCACCTTGATAAGTGCCCCGAGTCAATGCGGGAACAGTTGCGGGAGCAGATGCGAAGGGTCAGTGTCTCCCCCCACCCCTCCCGGACCATGGCCCACCTCCCTCCGCTCCAGCTTAGGCCAGCTCTTCCCTACCAGCCGGGGCTGCACTGGGAGCGTCACACCCGGGCTGGAGGCAGCTGGCACCGGGCACCACCGTCCTGGTAAGCTTGCTGCTCGCCCGGGCCCGGGGCGCAGGGCTGGCTCAGCAGAGCTCCTCAGGACCAGGCAGGGCAAGAGCACAGACCCTGCCCTGCAAAAGAGGGCAGGCTGGGGAGCCTTGGGGACCGCCGCATCCTCGTCTGGCTGCCTCCCGCTATTTCCTGAGAGTGTTTATTTACACAGCACTGTCGGTTTATGTTACTGCTAGTCCACAGCATTTTTTCCCGTTATCTGGTATTTTCCAGAAGCAGTTGACTTTCCCCAGCCCATGGCTGGTGCCTGCCCAGATAAACCCCCATTGCCACAGCCTGCTCTGGGCAGGCATCCCAATGCTTGTTGTGGGTCGGGTGTGGTGGGCAGGGGTGGTGATGGAGTGGTCCTGGTGTATGGGAGCCCTCAGTAGCCACCACGCCAGCGCTGTGCCATGAGAGCACCAGCTGCCTGGCTCCCAGAGCAGGGTGAAACATGTCTCCAAAGGGTGCATGGTGCAATGGCTGCCAGGGTGGCACAGGCAGGCCCTGAGCTGAGTGCTGCCATGTGCTGTTGATGTGTGAAGGCTGGGAGGACACACAGGAGTATGTCCAGCACAGTGCTTGTCTGTGGGGGCTCTGTTGCCCACTGGCTCAGTGATGCAGGGCTGCATGTTGGTGGTTACACTGGCACATGGTGTTTTGCTGCCTGTCAGGGCATGGCTCCAACCCAGATGTGGTTCAGCAGGGGCAGTTGGTCTCCAAGGGCTGGGTGAAGCCCCTGCCTCTGGTGAGCTCCTCATCTCATGGAAGTGATTGCTCTGTCCTGGCCAGTTCTGGATTTCTCCATTGCAGACACTCCTGGCAATGTCTCCCACATTTCTGGTGCCCTGCAGAAGGCAAAGCTGCCTGCCTGCCCACACCAGGCACAGCGGACAGGCTTGGCCACGAGCACCAGCAGGATGTGGGGACATGCAGGAGGTTTTGCTGTGGGATGCTTGCCTGCAGGATGAGGAGCTGCCCATCCAGAGGGACTGATCTACTGTGCTCTTGTGTGTCTAAAGGAGGCAGAGGCACTGGAGACAGAGGCCAAGCTGTTTGAGGACCTGGAGTTCCAGCAGCTGGAGCGTGAGAGCCGCCTCGAAGAGGAGCGTGAGGCACGGGGCCAGCAGCTCCTGCAGAGCCGGGCCGAGTGCAACCGCAGCATCGCCCGCAGGAAGGTAGGGGCAGAGGGGGCAGTGGGTCTGTCACAGCCAGGCTGTGTCCCATGGCTCGCTGGCAGCCAGCTCATCCCTGCTGCCTGCTCCCCAGGAGCGGGTGGCTGCCCTGGATGCCCAAGCTGCCCAGATTCGGCTGCAGAGTGCCCAGGAGGCTGAGCGCCTGACCAGGGAGCGGAGCAGCGTCCTGCAGCTCCTGCAGAAGGTAATGCCAGGATCAGGGGCCTGACAGGGGCTCCCTGACCCTGGGGGGTGTTCAGGGCAGGGGACAAGATTGCGCCAGCTCTTGTCAGAGTGGTGGCAGGAAGGGTGAGCTTGGGAGGAGACCAGCCATGGGGTGCTCATAACCATCAGCAGCTGTCTCTGCTCTCACTGTCACCCTGTGTGCAGGAGAATGAGAAGCTCATGTCTCTGGAGAGGCGATACCAGCTCGTCACAGGTGGCAGGAGCTTCCCCAAAATGTCCTCGGCTCTCAGAGAAGTAAGTGGGTAGAGGGGGCTATGGTGCCTAGGGCTGCTCTCCTGAGCCATGTTGCCAGTGGGGATGAGCCTTGTGCACCACAAGTTCTGCTCTGCAATGGCTCCTATGCTCCCAAGCACCCTCTGGCCAGAGCCAGGTGCTCCTGGCCACTCAGAGTCTTTCCATGGGCTGCAGAGGTTGGGAGGGAAGGAGGGAAATGCAACAGGGCAGCATCTGGGACAGCACTGCTTCAGGTCCCACCCTTGCTGGAGAGCAAATGTGGGGGTGTTTTGGTGCTTGTACAGGGGACTTTTAGGTGGGAGTGAGTCACTCTGTTGCCCTGCTCGTGGCTCTGAACGGGGAGCCAGAACCATGATGCCCTTGGGAGCTGTGGTGCTGCCAGACCTGCTGCTGGGAAGAGGGGTGGGATGGCAGAGTCCCCTTGTGCCTGCCTGCAGTGGGACTCCTGCTGCTGCCACCTTGCTGCCTGTGCCCACCTTGCCTACATGATCTTTACCCTCCAACAGGAGACCCTCCATATCTCAGAGCCTTATGAGCTATTGGAGGGAACTCAGTCCTTGAGCCCCCTGCCAGCAGCAGCTGCCTCCTTAGCTTCTCCTGCCACCCGCTCCTACCCCAAGGCACAAGAGGTAACTAACTAGCAAGACTAACTGCACATGCTTGCTCGCTTGCCCCTCCTTGGCAGAGACCCCTTTCGTGGACTAACATCACCCCCAGGCAGCAGGGCAGCCCTGCAGCAGCATGGCTGGGGCATTTCTCATTTAGCTCTCTGGCAACTGTGCTCATTAACACTCAGTCCCTGATTCCAGGTGCTCTCCTGAGCCCAACGGGCATCCCAGCTCCTGCTGCTGCCCTTTGTTTTAACCCTGGTGTGGCACTGTGGGGCACAGGCATCCCTGTTCTTCCCCTTGCCCACCACTTACCCTCTGGCTGGGCACCTCCTGGCAGCATCCTGTAGGGTCCTGCTACCCTGGCTTCCCTAAAATAAGAGCAAGTCACAGGCTTTAGCATGTTTGGTTCAGAAAGGATGTGGAAGTGGATTTTAAGCTGCCTCAGTGCAGCTTGAGGTGCCTCAGTACTGTGGGGAGGGCTTGTGGCCAGGGGCCCTGGGGGACCCTGAGGTCTCTCCTCAGCAGGCACTCAGCAGAGCTGTGCTGAAGGCAGGAGCGAGGCGGGTGCCAGCACACCCAGCCCAGCTTGGGCACCACACTCCCCACACAGTGCTGCGCACTGGGGCTGCCGTGGGCAGTAGGGCAGGGCGGGGCTGGGCAGGCAGTCTTGGGTCATGCATGCACAGGGAGGTTTGCTCCCACTTTGCAGTCAGTGCCATAATGCCAGCACATGGGTCTAATTCTCCTCCTTCTCCCTCACCGTGGATTTCTAGGAGTACATGAGGCTGTCTGACGTTTTCAGGTTCTGCAGCAATGCTCACGGCCCCAGCCTGGACACTAAAGCTTCTGCTGCTGCCCCTGCTGCTGCTCAGCGCTCTTTCTTGCTTGCTGTACCTCCAGCAGCCGACGAGGTACCCGCCCCAGAGCATGCTCGGGTTTGCTCCCTTGGGTTGCCCGCTGCATCCCGGGTCAGGGGACTTGTCTGGCTGCAGCTGAGGGGGGAGCAGAGGCTCGAGCTGCCTGGTCTCCTTGCCAGGGTGCACTTCTTACCTGCTCTGGATGTGGTGGCAGCAGGGCCGGGGAGCAGAGCAGGTGGCCAGCAGAGTGGGAGGGTGGCCCTTTGACTGTTCGATCCAGTCCTGGCTGCTGGTCCCAAGCAAGGAGGATGCAAAGCAGGCAGGGACCTGACCTGGTGCCCAGCACCAGGGTAGCAGCGGTACCAACTGCTCTTCCTCCTGGGACATGGCACCCTCCTTTGGGGGCTGGAGCTGCCTGTTCATTCCCCTGTGCCTGATTGCCCTTGCTCTTCTGCTGGTTTAATATGCTTCTCTTTGCCCAGTACGTGACTGTTGAGCAACTCTCAGGCATCCTGGGCAGCCTCCACACCCCTGCTGCTTCCCTGCTGGGCTGCACCCCTCCGGCCCCTTCATCTTCAGCCTGCGCTCCTCCTCCTCTTTCATCTCTCTCTTCTCCCTTCATCTCTGCAGAGGTTTGTGCCCTGTTTCCCTCTCTTGGGACCCTTGTCCTCTCCCTGGGAGGTGCTGGGGATGCATTGGAAGGAGAGAGCTGCAGATGAAGCTGAGCAGCAGCTCAGGCTCTTGACAGCCTACACACCCCTCATTGTCCTGTCTGCTGCTTCACTGCCCATGGGGCAGGTCAGGGGGGTCTTTTTGCTGGATCAGCTCTCTTGAGCAGCAAAGGGCTCCTACAGCTGCTGGGACTTAGCCAGGGAGTGCACGGGATCCCTGGGGGTCTGCACGTCAAATTCTGGGGGAGTGGTGCAGGCACAGGCAGGGATGCTACAACCTCTTCTCTGTGCATCTGTCCCTCTTGCTGCATTTGTCCTTCATCCTTTCTCACATGGCCTCTCTCTCCAGATGGAGCAGCAGCTGCCAGGAGGCCCCGTGTGCCTCCCGGCTCTTGATTTAGAGAAATGGTACCAGGAGGTCATGGCTGGCTTTGAGACCTCCTCTTGCCCTGTCTCTCCTCCTTCTTCCCCTCCTCCACTTCCAGCTAAAGCTCACTCCTCTCACAAGGCTCTCCAGGTAATCCTGGCTCCCTGCTGCCAAGGCTCAGGCTTTGGGGCTGCTGGCCATGGTGGGAGTGGGGCAGTGTGGGGATGTTCCTGTGAGCCCTGCACCCCGAGTGCTGCTAGGCTCCTGCCTGCTGCCGTGGGCAGGGGCAGAGCAGACCTGCTGCCTGGGGCAGGCAGTCCCTGCTTCTTATTGCCTGCAGCACTGCCAGAATGGCACTGACATGGGGCAGGATCTGGGGAAGGGATGCTCAGCCCTGCTTGCAGATGGGCCATCTGTCCAGGGGGGCTTTTGCAGTCCCCCATGTCCCTCTCACCTCCATGTCTCTGTGCCCAGGGGGGCTTTTGCAGTCCCCCATGTCCCTCTCACCTCCATGTCTCTGTGCCCAGGTCTATCGTGCAAAAACAGAGGGTGACGCTGGTGTCTCCACCCCTCGGATGAAGAGTGGGACCCCCTCGTCTTCGCAGCTCAACCTCTCTGTGCTGGGGCGCAGCCCCTCGCCCAAGGTACAGCTGCCAGGGGGACCCGGGCACCCTGGCCATGGGTCACACACTCCCAGTGCCAGGCCCTGTCCCCATCCTTGCAGCTGATCCCCTGCTGTCCTGCCCAGGGCCCCCCAAGCCCAGCGGGCAGCCTGCCCCGCAACCTGGCGGCCACGCTGCAGGACATCGAGACCAAGCGCCAGTTGGCCCTGCAGCAGAAGGGTGAGCTCTGGCTCTGCATCCCGGCTCTGAGGGGTGGTGGGACTTTGGGAGACGCTGTGCCCGCTGCAACTTGGGCAATGGAGAAGGGAGCCTGGCCGAGGGTGGGACCAACAGCACTCTGGAGGGATGCAGTGCCTCTCTCACAGTCTCTTGCTTTTTCCCCCCTCTCTTCCTCCTGACCCCTCCGCCCGACGGCGTGTCTCCAGCCAAGCTGCTCCCAGCAGAGCCCTTGCAGCCAGGTGATCTACCAGGTAGAGATGTGGGGCAACTTGGACTGCCTGGAGCAGCCCGGAGGCAGCAGCATGGCTGTTTGCTGGCACCTTCTGCCATGCATAAGAGGGGCATGATTAGCCCAGGACCCCAGATGCCTCTCAGCATCTGCTTAGGGACAACCCTGTGCATTCATAACCCGCTAATGCTTTGCCCAGCCTGCTCCTGCCAGCCTGGTGCATGTGCCCCCTTGGCTGTCCGGGCCCCCTCCTTGTGCCTGGACAGATTGCCATGCTTGCCAGAGAGTTGTGACAGCAGCTCCCACCTCTGCCGCTACCATCCCTACCTGGCTTCAGCAGCGCCTGTGGTGTCTTCTGCCTGTGCCACCCCCTCACTCACCACAGTGCGGTTCTGAGTGTGGCACGCTTAACTCAACATCATGATCCTTCCTCCCGTGGCACAGGTCAGCAGGTGATCGAGGAGCAGAAGCGGCGTCTTGCGGAGCTGAAGCAGAAAGCGGCTGCCGAGGCGCAGTCCCAGTGGGAAGCCCTGCATGGGCAGCCCCCCTTCTCCGCTGCCTTCCCCCGGCTCGTGCATCACTCCATCCTCCACCACCACCGTCCCCATGGCGCTGGGCCCCGGGCCGAGGAGCTGGACCATGCATATGACACCCTTAGCCTGGAGAGCTCAGACAGCATGGAGACCAGCATCTCCACCGGCAACAACTCTGCCTGCTCACCCGACAACATCTCCAGGTAACCCCGGGGCCAGCTCCTGCAGCTGGAGGACAGCCTGCTCTGGTGGTGCGCTGCTGGCTCGAGGTCCTTCCTGCTGCGGCAGTACCTGCATCTGTCTTACAGTGCCAGTGGGATGGAGACAGGGAAGATTGAGGAGATGGAGAAGATGCTGAAGGAGGCACACGCTGAGAAGTCACGGCTGATGGAGTCCCGGGTGAGTGGGACCACACCAGTGCCGCAGCTGGATGGGGAGCAGGTCCCCAGTCCTTGAGGCTGAGCTCTCCTGTGTGTGTGCCAGCAGGAGCGGGAGATGGAGCTGCGCCGGCAGGCGCTGGAGGACGAGCGCCGGCGCCGGGAGCAGCTGGAACGCCGGCTGCAGGATGAGACTGCACGGCGGCAGAAGCTGGTGGAGAAGGAGGTCAAACTGCGGGAGAAGCACTTCTCACAGGTGTGAGGCACGCTGCCACCCTCCAGCAGCCTGGCCACGGAGGAATACCTGGCTCCCTACTGATGTCCCAGGGTCCCAGTGGGGGGACATGGCGCTCCTTGCCACTGGTGGGCTTTGCAGGACTGTGTTGCTTTTCCAGGCTCGTCCCCTGACACGGTACCTCCCCATCCGCAAGGAGGACTTCAACCTGCGGCTGCACATTGAGTCCTCGGGCCACAGCGTGGACACCTGCTACCACGTCATCCTGACTGAGAAGATGTGCAAGGGCTACCTGGTCAAGATGGGGGGCAAGATCAAATCTTGGAAGAAGCGCTGGTTTGTCTTTGACCGCATGAAGCGCACCCTCTCCTACTACATGGGTGAGTCCCTGTGCCGCCCAATGCTCCCTCCCCATGCCATTACCCACAATCCAAAATACTTCTCTCTCTCGGGCAGATAAACACGAGACAAAGTTGAAGGGTGTCATCTACTTCCAAGCCATTGAAGAGGTTTACTACGACCATCTCCGCAGTGCTGCAAAGGTGGGAGCCGGGCACTGCTCTGGTGTCTGCTGGGAGCCCCTGGGGGCATCCCCATCCTCCCGCATTGCCCTCTGACAAGCGTGCCAGAAGCAGCGGGGCAGCTCCTGCTGGATGCTCATGGAGTGGTCCATGGCCTTTGATGGAGCCAGCTCCTTGGGGTGCCAAGGGCAGGACCCCAGTGCTGGGCTTTGGGGGGGGAGCACAGGTGGGAATGCTGTTGCTCAGAGGGGGCCAGAGCACTGATCCTGTCCTCCTCCCCTCCAGAGCCCCAACCCTGCACTCACCTTCTGTGTCAAGACCCATGACCGTCTCTACTACATGGTGGCACCCTCGGCCGAAGCCATGCGCATCTGGATGGATGTCATTGTCACCGGGGCAGAGGGTTACACCCAGTTCATGAACTGAGGGGTGGTGCTGTGCACCCCAGATCCACCACTTGGACAGACTCCTGAGGATCCCAAGCAGTGAGGAGATTCTGCGGGAGCCACAGTCCCTGCTGCACCCTGTGCCAAGGGCTGTGCACACCATAGCAGTGGAGCTACACTGGGCCCATGCTGGGTGGCACTGAGCATGGCCTGCTCAGCCAAGGGAATAAGATTTTTTATGTTGACTTTTTAAAAACAAATTTATTTGAAAAAGTGCTGAAATGTAAGAAGCTGCCAAAGAGCTGCCAGGGCCTGAGCTTTCTTCCTGGGGGAGGTGCTGGATTTGAGGCTGACACTTAACCACACTCAACACTGTTGCCACAGTGTTCCAGGGAGGGATAGTGAGGCCCCAGCTGGACAGGACCCCCAGCTGTGGTAGACCCAGACCCCTCTTTGTAAACCTTTTGTAACTCCCAATCGGTGTCCTGCCCCTGCCGCGGCCGGACGGGGATTGTGGGGCTGCCCAGCCATAAAGCATTTCATGAACCAGGCTCAGCCCCTCTGTGTGGCCTCTGGTCTGGCCAGACCAGAGCCTCCCCTGGACGGGGCGGGGGGGGAAGGGGGAACCTGGGGTGAGCTGAGGGGCACGGGATCGGACGTGGGAGACGGTGGGGGCCGCAGGAAGGTGCGGGAGGCACCGGGGGGAACTTGGGAACCGACTGAGAACACCAGGACGGGTTGGGGCCGCGGGGCCGAGCCGAGCCCTAACCCAGCCGAGCCCAGCCGAGCCCTAACCCAGCCGAGCCCAGCCGAGCCCAGCCGAGCCCTAACCCGGCCGAGCCCTAACCCGGCCGAGCCCTAACCCAGCCGAGCCCAGCCGAGCCCAGCCGAGCCCTAACCCAACCGAGCCCTAACCCAGCCCTAACCCGGCCGAGCCCGAGCCCAGGCGGGAGCGGCGCGGGGGGGGCGGGGCGTGGTCTGGGGGCTCGGCCGCCAGGGGGCGCGCAGGGCGCGGGCCGCTCGCACGTGGCGCTGTTTCCGCGCGGCACACGCGACAACGGGGCCCAATGGGCGCGCGGCCCCCGCCCGTGACCACTTCCGGCTTCCCCCGACGTGGCCCAATGGGCGCGCGCGCGCCACGGGATTGGCGCCCGAGGCCGGCGCCGCCG
>NW_020884916.1:150607-178999 GCF_003945725.1 Corapipo altera | reverse complement strand
CGAGCCAGGCCGAGTCCAGCCCAGCCGAGCCCAACCGAGCCAGGCCTAGTGCAGCCTAGCCCAGCCGAGCGGTGCCGAGCATGGCGCGGATGCCCGGCCGGGCGCTGCCCTGGCTGCTACTCCTCCTGTGCCTCCTGCCCGCCGCAGGTACGTTCGGGGCAGCGCGGGGGGAGGCGGCGGGAGAGCAGCAGCCGGTGCTTCGGTGCCGCCCCAGCGCCCTGACCGGGCTCACCCCTTGCCGGCCGCCGGCACCGGGAGCAGGGTCTCACCGAGGGCTTGTCTGCAGAGCCGGTGGCCGTGATGTCGGTGGACGTGGGCAGCGAGTCGATGAAGATCGCCATCGTGAAGCCCGGGGTGCCCATGGAGATCGTGCTGAACAAGTGAGTGGCTGTTCCAGCGTCCCTAGCTCCGCCGCGGGAGCCGCACGGGGGGCGGAGGGGCTCCGGTCTGTCCTACCGGGGCTGGATCCCGGGGGTGAGGATGACTGGAGCTCAGCCATCCATCCCTGTTCCTCTGCTGCCGGAGGGACGCTCCCATCCTCCACCCATGGTTGTGACTCGCTCCTGCCCCCGGGTGAGCAGCTGTGGGGCATCGTGCAGGGCACCCTGGGGGGCTTGGAGGTGCTTTGGGCACCTTTCCAGCGAGTGCCGAAAGCCCACGTGGTTACGGACACGTTGTGGTGTGAACTGGAAAGGGCACAGGTCACGTTCTCACTTGTCCCTTGATTCTCAGTTCCCCACAAGGCAGCCCAGAGCCAGGTTTGTTTTGCTGCAGCTGTTCAGAGCCCACGCTTGTTAAGAAGCAGGTGAAACTTTCCCTGCACTCAGCTGCTCCTGCAGCTCATCCCCAAGACCTTGAGTGAAGAACCTGCGGTTGGAAGAGGACACATGATCAGGAACATCCTCATTTTCTGGGAGACTGGAGATAACAAATAAGTTTCTCACCCAGCTCCCTGACATTTGGCTGTCGTAGCTAGAGTGAGGGAACTGTCTTGCATTGCTTGTGGGTGGAGGAAAACAAAAACAAAGTGAGTGTCAGCAAAGCACTGAAGGTGGCAGGGGGACTTCTCTGCCAGTTCCTCAGCTGAGCAGAGGCTGGTCCTCCTCTCCCCAGCAGGTATCTGAGCACCTTCCCTTAGTCCTTCTGGAATGGAAACAACATCCTTCTTCACTAGAGACTCTGTGTGGAATGTTCACCTGTTTCAACTGGTTTATTCCTCTCTCTCTTCACAGGGAGTCACGAAGGAAAACACCCGTGGCTGTTTCTTTGAAGGAGAATGAGCGTCTCTTCGGTGATAGTGCTCTGGGGATGGTAAGAGTTCCTGTCTGCAGAACACTGGTATTCAAGGTTGTGATGAATGTCTGAGCCAGGGAATTTTATTTTGTTGTTCTGTGCTGCTCATCTCCTTGATGTGTTACTTGCTCTGTGTACTGGCTGTATGCTCCTGCTCCCATAGCAAGGGTTGTTGCCCACACAGGGCACTGGGAGGGGTTGGTTTGAGACTGGTATAGCCAAAGGAATGCAGGTGGGTGATGTGCTTTTTTTTTTTCTGCAGTCCATAAGGACGCCCAAGGTGGCATTCCGGTACTTCCAGGATCTGCTGGGGAAGCGAATGGATAACCCCCACGTGGCGCTGTACCAGTCCCGCTTCCCGGAGCATGAGCTGGTGAAGGATGAGACAAGGCAGACCGTTATCTTCAAGCTGTCCCCGTAAGTGGCTGCTTTTGGGTTCTTTGCGGGAAGGACTTTGGCTGCCAGGCTTCTGCAGCTCACTGTTGATGCCATAATTTTCTTTCCTGTTGTAGAACAATACAGTATTCTCCCGAGGAGATGCTGGGGATGGTCCTGAACTATTCACGTGGTCTGGCTGAGGAATTTGCAGGTTGGAAGGATTTAGCTGTTTCTTGCAGACTCTGTGCGTGTGTGTGTGTGTTTATGCGTTATAGGATTCAAGTGGACACCAAAGGTGTTTGGAAACTCAGGGCTTTTTAGAAACAGAATGTTGAGTCTCTCCAGCTGTGGGCTGTAAGCAAGACTTATCTAGTTGTCATTTATTTCTAATATAATGCAAGTTTGGGAACTTATTCCTGTTTCTGTGGGCAGGCACCCCAGTTCCCACCCAGCCTCGTGAAGGAGCCTTACAGGCAGTCTCTGGAGAAAAGTGAAGTGTTTTCTCTCTCAGAGTGTGATCAGAGCGGAGGGGGATCCTCACACGTGGGGAGGTAGCTGTAGGGGAGGGTGGAAGTAGCCCTGTGAAGGCTGTACTGTACCTGCTCTGGATGGAGACTTTGCTGCTGAAGCAAAAAGAGCAAAAAAGGCTCTTTGCTGTGAAACTTGCTAACAGAGGCTGTCGTGCATATTTCATGCTGTGTCGCTGATGAAATACCACAGTAATGAAAACTGGGTAAATTATTAGGAGGCTGTGTCGTGTGGTCAGTGACACTACAGCCACTCCAAAGACTTTTTACTGTAGAGCGAACATGATCCAGAGGTAATGTAAGGCTCCATGAAGATAACAGTTGTTGAAATTGAAGGCAGCCCAGAGCATTTGAGAGCATCCTGACCTGTGAAAGAGAGGTCAATAGACACGTGGCTTTGTGAGAATCTGCCGGGTCTGCTTGGTTTCAGCAGGACACAGAGATTCATCCCTAGGCATCCTCCTGCTGCTGTAGGATTGCATCCTGTACAAATCTTTACCGTGGGTCCTCTGGCTTTTCTGCTGTCACCCTGTCACAAGTCTTTGCATGTGGCTGACTGATCAATAAACATGTTCTGTGCAACTTTTTCAGAGCAGCCCATCAAGGACGTGGTGATCACAGTTCCTGCCTACTTCAACCAGGCGGAGAGGAGGGCGGTTCTGCACGCCGCCCGCATGGCCGACCTCAAGGTGCTGCAGCTCATCAACGACAACACTGCTGTAGCACTCAACTATGGGGTCTTTAGGAGGAAAGACATCAATGCCACTGCACAGGTAGGTGCTGCTGGGAGATGCGGAGAGCCCTGCTGAGTGCCTGCACGCAGGGGAGAAAGTGCTGCAGAGAAAATCCAAAGAACTTAAGGCAGACTCTGCTGGTCAAACAGTCTCCTCTGTTTTCACATGTTCATCAACAAGACAAAGAGGTTAAACTCGGTGTGCATGTGTGGTGAAGCCTAGGAGCTTCTGGAGTGAGGGCAGGTGCTGGGAGTTCCCGTTTTGTAAAACCTGTGTTTGTTCCTTACCCATGAACTGGGGGAAATAACAGTAACGATTACTTGAGATATTGGAACACCAACTTGGAAGTACTTGATTTTCCTGAGGTTGGAGAAACTTTTAAAGGGCAAAGCTTTGGTTTTTGAGCTATGAAATAGATGAGAAAAGTTTTCTTGTCCTTTTCTGTCAGGTGTGACCCTGAACATCTCCTGTGTTTGGTCTGAGTCTTACCCTTACGGGATAAAGCCGGTCCAGGGAGTGGATAGTCATGGCCTGCATCATACTGAAATCCATGGGTTCTTTCCTTATTCATGTGGGATGTCCAGGTGTTTCTGCTTCACTGTCCCAGCTTTTCTTTTCAGAATATCATGTTTTACGACATGGGAGCAGGAAGCACCATTTGTACCATTGTTACGTATCAGACAGTGAAAACTAAGGACTCAGGAACTCAACCTCAATTGCAGATCCAGGGCATTGGGTAAGAATTCTGCATGAGTTGCACAAACCCCACAGATCTCAGGAAAGAAACCATTTGTTTCACAGTCTTTCCTACATGTAGAATTTTGCAGTGAGGTTTCAGCACAGAAATTTCGGTGGTTGGGTGGAAAACATTTGGAGCAAGAAAGCTCCAGTTGAGAATAACTCTAGTGTTGCTGACTTGTGCAGAAGGTAACTGAGAACTTCCATGAACCCAGAAGGGAGCTAGTGTACTTAGTTTCCTTCAGGCTTGCTTTTTGATAACCTCAAACCATGTAAGCCTGTTCCATTTCATGTGATCCTATAGAATTAGAGTGTGTCAGTTTGAAAAAGAGGAATATCCTTATAGAGAGGAACAAACATGTTGCCAAGCAAAGAGGGGGGTGCTGTGCATAACCAGCAGTTTTAACTCCAAAGCATTTATATTGCTTTTCCAAGAAAATACCTGAGACAGTTGTCCTTTGGCTTCTTAGCTGTTTTATGTGCTTGGCAATAGGGCTTTTACCATAAACGCAATGAAATTTCCTGCTCAAAGGCTGTTGTGACAATGAATCTTTTTGGTTTTTTCTTTCCTTATAATGTGTTGGTTTTGGGGCAACCATTGTACTTTCACAGTCAGTCACAGCTGATAATACTGCAGCTGCTTTTGACCACTTGCTGCTCTGCATATTTGCAGAATAACACATGAAGTTTGTATTTCAGTTCGGTTTCAGTTGTTTCATCTCCTTTCATTCTTTTGCTCAGGTTTGACCGTACTCTTGGAGGTTTAGAGATGGAGCTTCGTCTCCGGGACTACTTGGCGAAGCTCTTTAATGAGCAGCACCCTTCGAAAGATGTGCGGAAGAATCCCCGGGCCATGGCCAAGCTGCTGAAGGAGGCCAACCGCCTGAAAACTGTGCTCAGTGCCAACGCTGACCACGTGGCACAGGTCTGACCTGCTGCTTGGGGCTCCTGCTTTTTTTTGGGCTAAGGGTGGGGTGAGTGGAGGACTGGTGTGAGGGAACACTGTGCCTCTGCTGGTCTGCTGAGGAGCATCTTTCCTGTGGTCCCTCTCCATTTGTGCCCACTTGGTAGCACCAGTGATTGAGTGGATTGAAGGAGAGTTATTCATATCAAGTTTGTTAAATAAAATTTCACTGAGAGAAGCTGTCTGTTACACCCATGTTCCATCCTGTTATCACTTTAGCAATGGCAGAGGGTCAGATGAGCACGATCAGGTCTGTGATGTGTTAAGAAAGCCAGAACTTTTTGCATACTGGGCAAGTCATGCAAAGATTTTGCTCAGAGAATGCTCCACAAATAATTTCATTCTGACTGGGTTTTTTTCTGGACAGATTGAGGGACTACTGGATGACATTGACTTCAAAGCCAAGGTCTCAAGGCAAGAATTTGAGGATTTGTGCTCTGACTTGTTCAAGCGCGTCCCAGGACCTGTGCAACAGGCTCTGAGCAGTGCAGAGATGAACATGGTATGTTTACAAGAATGCATTAACGAGCCTGAAGTTTCTGTCTGTGGAGCTGCTGTCACATCATGATCGAGGCACCTGTGGTTGTGTCATCAGCACTGCTGGGAGGTAGATGCCTGCTGTTGTGATAGTGGTGTTGGTGCTGCAGAGCATTTACCTGCTGCAGTGTCAAGCAGGAGTGTGTCGTGGCTCCCTGCGCATTCCACCAGAAATGAAGGACTTGGAGGAGGGGTTTCTTTCTGTTAAAATACTTTACTCTTGGTTGGAGGTTTGAAATACTGATCTTTCCTCTTTTTGTCTTGGATGCTGATTCTGGTCTCCCTCCTGAAGTTTTAACTGAAAGAGCCTGGAAACAGAATTATTGGTGTTTGTGCTTCTGCTTTGTGCCCTCCCTGAAGGGAGCCCCGTTTTGGGCTGCAGTTGGACCAAACCTGAGGCAGTTTTGTAGAGAGTCACTGCGGTGTTAAATGCTCACTTTCCAGGGTGCCAGGATGCTGTTGAGCAACTCTGGGCTCTGGTCTTCAATGCAAGACACTGAGTCACCTCTTATGAGTCCAGGTTTCTGTCAGTTCTGGTCCAACTGGCTTCCTGGGTCATTATCTCCTTTGGCATTGAACTATAGTCTGTTTAATTTTGAGTCAAGCCACATGTTTCAGGTGGCTTGAAGCCATGATCTCATTGTCACTCTTTGACAGACCTGACTCCAGGTGGCACAGCTCGTGTCATTCTGTCTGAGTTCTGTCAGGCACTGGCCTGCACGGGGACAGCAGGGTGCTTTAAGAGCATCCCATCAGCACGTGGTGACTGGGGAAGGAGTGTAAGGAAGCCCTGAACTTAGCTTTCCAAAATTGCTTTCTCAAGACAAGGTGACTGTTTCCAATCCCTAGGATGGAATTGACCAGGTGATTCTAGTTGGCGGTGCCACACGGGTCCCCAAAGTGCAGGAGGTTTTGCTGAAAGCTGTGGGCAAGTGAGTATGTGAGGCCCCCTTCTAGTCTGTCTCCCATTGGCAAGCTGCTGTTTGTGGCAGAGGCTGCAAACCTCATGTCTGTTGCTTTTCCCTTCGTAGAGAAGAGCTGGGCAAGAATATCAATGCTGATGAGGCTGCTGCTATGGGTGCAGTCTACCAGGCAGCTGCTCTGAGCAAAGCCTTTAAGGTGAAGCCCTTCGTTGTTCGGGATGCCGCTGTGTTTCCTATCCAGGTAACCCTTGGCTTTCCTTCTCTTGTGCAAGGTTTGGGCAAACGGGGCTGTGCTGGGAGAAACGGTCCAGGTTTGAACCTGTTGGTTTCCTTTGAGTAAGGAAACTCGGGGAGGTCTTTCTGCCAATCTAATAAAGAAAGCAGAAGAAAGTCTTCTGTACTGTAGAAGTGCAATATCCAAGAAGCCAGACATATGTAAACATCAGTTGAGGAATATTTTCCTGTCCCCCAGCTTTTTCATGAAGCGGAGAAGCCAGATGCTGCTGATGTAGATGCCACAGAAGAAGTTGACATTTGCTGAGTGTCATTTTCTGTTTGTTGTGCAGGTGGAGTTTACTCGTGAAGTTGAGGAGGATGATAAATCGAGGAGTTTAAAGCATAACAAGCGGATTTTGTTCCAGCGCATGGCACCCTATCCCCAGCGCAAAGTGATCACTTTCAACCGCTACACAGATGACTTTGAGTTTTACGTCAACTATGGGGATCTGACATTCCTGAGTCAGGATGACCTGAGGTGAGTTGAGCCCAGCACCTGAGCTGGCAGCTCCGTGGCAGTGCAACATGCCTGGCTGGAAATGTATTGGCGGGCAGCCTGTGTGTCTGACTGGCACTGGCACATCTATACTCCGAGCTGCGTGTGCTTTAGCAAACTGAACCCCTGCCAGTCCCTGCTTTGTGCAGTTGCCCATCACTGCCAGCGTGACCATGAGCAGGGGTTAGCTGTTCTGAAGCACTGTTATCCTGAGTTCTCTTTCTGCTTTTGTCTCTGTGTCATCAGAGTTTTTGGTTCTCTCAATCTCACCACTGTGAGACTAAAGGGAGTTGGGGAGAGTTTCAAGAAGCACTCAGATTATGAATCCAAAGGCATCAAAGCTCACTTCAACATGGATGAGAGTGGAGTACTGAGTCTTGACCGGGTAAGCACTACCTGTTGGGATGATTGTCAGCTAATGTATTTTCCAGTTCTGTCCCTCTCTCTGGTATGGATGGTCTCTGATTAAAACTAATCCTGAGCTTCCTATTTTCAAGGTGGAATCTGTGTTTGAGACCTTGGTGGAAGACAAGCTGGAGGAGGAGTCAACACTGACAAGTAAATGCTGAACTTTGGTATTCACACTGACTGTTTTGTTACCTGTAGTGGCTGAGATAACTACAAGCATTGCATTTCTTTGGATGTGGGAGGTTACACAGTCTGTGCACACAAGGACAATGGAGGGAGGTCGGAGAAGGATGAGTCTGGAGTGTGTGGAGTTCACCTGTGCTGCCAAGGGAGCTCCTTGACAATCGTTGTGGTTGTGAGGGGAAGGACTGAAAGCTGAAGATGACTTTCTTCCTCCTTTGCATACATAACATTCTGGATTTTTTGTCTCCCATCGACAGAACTTGGAAACACCATCTCAAGCCTGTTTGGGGGTGGCAGCCCTACACCAGAGACCGGAGAGAACCTGACAGACACTGTTCAGGTGAGCCCCAGAGGGATTGCCAGCAGGAGGGAGTCCTTGCGTCTTGTTGTAGAATTACCTCTTCAGTGAAACATTTGTATGGAATTTCTACATTTAAAACGCTGGTTTGCTTTCCCTTTTACTTGCCTGTGATGACCAGGAAGAGGAAGAGAGCCTAGCAGAAACAGGTAAAGAAGAGCAGGGTGAGAAACAAGACCAGAAAAGCAGTACTGAAGATGCTGGTGAAGAGCAGGGAGAAGAGAAACAGCAGTCTCCAGGCCAGGGAGAAACTGCCTCTCCGAAAGCAGAGTCACAGAAAAAGGAAGAAGGCGAGAAATTAGAGCCTCAGGTAAGCATCAGATTGAAGGAATTAGACTAATTTCCATGCCTGAGAAATGGCATTTCCTCAGTGAAATTCTCCCTTCTCTATAAGTGCCCTACCTTGTAAAAAAATTGGCAGTCTGAAAATCTCTTCCTTACCTGAGAACATACTTTGTGTTACAGGATCCTAAAGAAAATAGAGAAACTGCAAAAGAGGAAGAACTGTCCAAAAGTTCTGGTGACAGCACAGCTGCCAAAACAGAGGAAGAGAAGAAGATCAAAGCACCTAAGAAGCAGAAGCTTGTCCATGAAGTCGCCATGGAGGTGGACGTAAATGATGTGCCTGACCTGGTCGAAGATGAACTGAAGAGCTCAATGAAAAAGTAGGTTTGAAATGGCTCTGCCAGGTTAGAGCTCTAGATGAAGGAAGTGGTGATGGCTCGTATAGCACTGCTCAGGAACTGGTGTGTGATGTGCTGCTCATGCAAAGGCACTTCCTACCTTTGATTTCTCTTCTCTTTGCCTGTTAGACTCCAAGACTTGACGATCAGAGATCTAGAGAAACAGGAAAGGGAAAAATCGGCCAACAGCTTGGAGTCATTCATCTTTGAGACCCAGGTAAGAGAGAGATATAAAGAAATGAGAATTCCAGGAGAGCGAGTAGAAGTGTCTTGCACAGTTTGTGGCTCCTCTGAGTGCAGGAATGTTGTTTGAACTGGGGGAAGCTGATTTGAAGAGCCTAGCTTTCATCTTTCAGTCACTTTTTTTGATGCTGTTAGGCTTCTCAGGCCCATGTCTCCTCAATACAAAATGAACTTTCCCTTCAGTGTGTAACACATTGTACTTTGGGTTTCCAGTATCCCTTATATGCACTTACCTGTGTGCTTTGGAACAATCGCCCCCAGGCTTTAAAGAAGCTACAGCTTCTCAGGAACTGTTGTGCAAAAGAAGCAACTAGTGTTAAGTGCATGTGAAATCATGGCTGTTGCAGCATCACCATCATTTACCTGGGCTGTGCATGTGTCTACACCTGGTGTATTCTCATCGTGCTCCTGGCTGTGGGAGGGTGCAGGCAGCACCCCAGCCCAGTTGCAAGTGAGTGCTCTGTTCATTTTATTCTTCCAGGCTCAGTGGTGTTTGACAGGACTGTTTGCTCTGGTCTTTTCAGGACAAGCTTTACCAAGAGGAATATCAGTTTGTCTCAACAGAGGAGCAGAGAGAAGAAATTTCCAAAAAGCTTAGTGAGGCTTCCAGTTGGATGGAGGAGGAGGGCTATGCAGCTGCAACAAAGGTATTGCTGTGTGCAGTCAGGATACCAGTCTGCTCTCACTGACATGGAAATGATCACACAGGCTGTCAGAGTCTTTGTAATCTCATTCTTGAGAGTTTCTTGCTTCCTAAGTGCATTATGCACAGAACAAAATACAAAGTTGATTCCACTTAAAGCTTTGTTGTGTGGCTCTTTTTACTGCACTAAAATGGTCTATTTGATAGAGTAAACAATAAATGCAGTTTTAACTTCTGAAGTCATCAATGTTAGACAATGGTCAAACTAAGTGTCTCCTTTCTCCTCTCCCCCATTTGCAGGAGCTGAAAGACAAGCTTTCAGAGCTGAAAAAGCTTTGTAGGAACCTTTTCTTCCGTGTTGAGGAAAGGAGAAAGTGGCCAGAACGCCTGGCTGCCCTAGAAAGTCTGCTCAACCACTCCACCATCTTTCTCAAGTAAGAGCAGGCTGTTGGGAGGGAATGTCATGCAGCTGGTCATGTAGGAGCTGCCAGCAGAACGAGACCAGAGTGAATGTGGTCTGAAAGTCACTGGCACTTGCTGAGAAAAGATGAGCAGAGTTCTGCTCCCTATGCCCAAGTCTGTAGGACCCTTGAACAGGCACACGTGATCTCTGTCCAACCTGGGGGGGCAGGAAGGTTCCAGTGCTGCTTGCACCCCATGGTGGTTATTATGTTGTTGTATTACTTGTGCTGTAACCACAGAGTTGCCAAGGTGCAGTCTGCTTGGCTTAACAAAAATAAGCTTTCTTCTTGTCTACAGGGGAGCCCGAATGATTCCAGAGGCTGACCAGATATTCACAGAAGTGGAACTGAGTACACTGGAAAAAGCCATCAATGAAACAACGGTACTAAAGGATGGAGTGATGCTGGGGGAGGGTGGGGTGGCAGCTTGGGTTGTGTTTCCTCCCTGTCCTTTCACTGAAGGTCATGGAGTAGAGTGTGCATATTTTGTTTTTGTGCCACCAGCAAACCTTTTGTGTGTTCGAGTGTTTCCTAATGCCCAGCCTGACACCAGCATGTCCGGAGGGTATAGTGGTTCCTGTGTTGCATTTGGAGTTGTCTCTGGGGTGGTGGTAGAGCCCAGTGATCTGACTGTGGTATTTAAAGGCAGGAGCTGGGTTTTGTTTCTCTTTGTCCTGGGTCTGAGTAAGAGGTTATGTAGCAGGGAGCAGAGCTGTCCTGAGTAAGACAGAAACACTAGAGACAGTGACTTTGAGATACTGTGATATACAGCAGTTCCTGTAACCCAGATGCATTCCAAAAGCACCTCTTCCCTCATGTCCCACAGATCTGGAAAAATGAGACACTGGCTGAACAGAACAAGCTCTCTCCTACTGAGAAACCTGTGCTGCTGTCCAAAGATATAGAGCTCAAGATAGCAGCCCTTGACAGGGAAGTGCAGTATCTCCTGAATAAGGCCAAGTTTGCAAAACCCAAACCCAAAAGGGAGAAAAACGCCACAAAAACCGATTCAGCCAAGAATGCTACAGCAGCCTCTGAGACTGAGAACACTATCCCTCCCACGGAGGGGAAACAAGAAGGTAAGGAGCAGGTGGGGAGTGTGTATATAACTTTTAGTATATAATTACCACATGTAACACAATTGTGTCTCTCTGCCTTGAGTGAAAAGGAGCTAAAGAAGGGAGGACAATAGTTAACTGTGGAATTTAATTACCTTCTTCTTAATTTTCAAAGACATCTGGGAAAATCTACATATGGCAGCATCCTTTTCCCCCCACCATTTGAGGTTTTTTGTGAGGAAACAGTATATATATATTCCCACGATGGTTTTTCAGTATCTGTCTCACTTGCTGGTTGCCTTCTAGGAAAGATAAGCCATTGACTGCACTCTGGTGTGCAGAGGGAAGTACTCAAAGTCTGGTCCTAGATCAAGGAATAGAAGATTTGTGACCTAGATAGACCCCAGAAAAAAAAATATCTTGGGACACTAGGACTTGCAGTTTTCTGAACTTTATAAATTCCTAAGGTCCTGAGTCCCCTGGTCCTTTTAAATCTGGAGTGCTGTTTGTCAGCAGAGTTCCAGCTGGTTCTTCTGACCTGAGCGAGGGATCCTGCTTATAGTCACAGTTCCAAAGGCCACTTGCCTGTGCAACCAGTCAGTCTTCAGAGCTTCCAAGGAGTGCCTCAGAGGCAGTGGGGAATAAGGAGCAGTTTTATGATGCTTCTCTGAGTGTTATAGAGCAATCTGCTGTGAGAGTGAACTATTACAGTCCTGCTGAGGCACCACAGATGGATGGTTTAACCTTGCTTCTACTCACCTGATGTCCTTGCACCTTGTCTCCTGTGTTTTCTCCCTTGACTTTTATTTCTTTCTGCTTTAAATGTAGACAAACTGGAGGATATTGGTCCAGCCAAGGAACCTCCTACAGCTGAGAAAGCAGCAATAGATGCTGAGCCTGGATCAGACTCTGGTGGGTAAATGTTTGACTAACGATCTGTAACTTGGGAGCTGCAAGTGCAAGCTGTCTGTGGGCTGCTGTGCAGATTTTTAGCTGCAGGAGGTAGTACAAGAGTAGAACCCCTGACTGCAGATACATTGTTAATTCTGCAAACAGGAAGACAGATTCTGGTTCCTTGCCGTTCCTGCATTTTGTTGTTCAGAATGAAGTTGTAATGCACAGCTGCCTCAGCAGCTGCTCTGTGCCCCTGCCCCTGCAGTTTGCAGCCAGTCCTGTGGCTGTAGGACTGGCTCTGCTCGAGAGCTGCCATGCGGGCATGGTCTGGTTCTGCCGCTCCCGGCACCAGGGCAGCCTGTTAAGAGGTGCAGTTCACGAGTGTCAGCCCCCAAAGCATCCCCGACCTCTGTACCATGGACTGAGAGTTTGGTGGAAAACTTTGTGAATGTCAGGGACTCTTGGCACTGCTTTGCATGCTGTGAAAACCACTGCAGTGTGTAACTGAGTTTGCTTCCTTACACAGGGTCCAAAAATGAGAAGACACAAGCTGGAGGAGAAAGCAGGAAAAATGATGAGTTGTAACACCCTGAAATCTCACGAATGTCAGCATCTATTTATTTCATTGTTACTTTCTTGTTTTTCTCATGGACCTGGTTAGTCATGATGTAAATGGAACACAACAAGAGTCTGACAACACAATGGGATAGAGGTGTAAATTTATTTTTTTGTTCTTTCTGGGGATTTTGCCGCTACTAACTTAGTGAATTGGTTTTTATTTTTCTTTTCTTATGTGTGGCAGAGTGCCCACCAAGAATTATCTCTGTTTCAGTACAGGAGTCACCAAAGTGACTTTTCTGTGGGGAGAAAGCGGTAAAGAAACAACTTAAGCTTTAGGAAGTAACTTGGAACATAAACTCTGCCCATCTCTGGTGAAGATGATCGCAGGAGGATACAGAGCTGAGGTGCCCTTGTCTTTGCATATGAGGCTCTGACTTACAGCAAGTATGTGATTTCAGCTGGTGGGAAGTGTATTATTGTTTGGATTCATAGGAAGGCTGAACAGAACTGGGGAGGCAGATGATCTGTGCTTTGAGATACGGCTGCGTCTGTTTTCCAGAGGCTGTTTGTTAAAACCATCTGTCCGTGCTCTGTAGTAGAGTCCAAAAACCATGACATGAGACTTGACAAAAAGATTCTGTTTATAGTTTAAGAAGTTCAGAAAAGGCAACACTGAATGCTGAGGAGAGGGAAAGAAGGGCTGTGTTGGCACACCCTGTAGTCACAGGGATGGCGATACGGACCAAAGGGTAGGCAAAACCACACCTGGAAAATCCAATGGCACCTGCCCTCCTTCCTTGGCATCTTGTGCACTCAGACCAGCTTCATCGTGACCCTCCCTGTCCTGGCCGTGGCCTCCTGCCCCCCCTCGGGCCGTCGCTGCTGCTGCCACACAGACGAATGGGGTCCGACGGCCGCGAATGTGCATCTGACGTTGTTCTCCGTTTGGGCCTCTTCAACCAAAAATAAAACCCACAGTTCCTGAGAGGCTCTGCCGAGCGGTGCCGTCTGTGCGGGGCGGGGCGGGGCGGGGCTTCCGCGGGCGGGCGGGGCCGGTCCGTGCCAAGGTCCGCGCTCGGTCCGTGCCCGCGGGGAGCGCGGCGCGATGGCGGCCGGCGGGTACGGGCGGTACCGGGCCGTGATCTTCGCGGCCATGTTCGTGGGCTACACGCTGTACTACTTCAACCGCAAAACCTTCTCGTTCGTCATGCCCGCTGTCATGGCCGAGGTGCCGCTGGGGAAGGACGATCTGGGTGAGTGCCGGTCCCGGCCCCCGCCGCCCCGCCGGCCCCGGGTGGCCGTGCCGCGGGCTGAGGCGCCCCCCGGGCTCTGCCCGCCGCAGGTCTCATCACCAGCAGCCAGTCCGCAGCCTACGCCATCAGCAAGTTCATCAGCGGCGTCCTCTCTGACCAGATGAGCGCCCGCTGGCTCTTCTCCTCCGGCCTCCTCATGGTGGGCTTGGTCAACGTGGTCTTCTCCTGGAGTTCCACCGTCACGGCCTTCGCCGGGCTCTGGTTCCTCAACGGCCTGGCCCAGGGGCTGGGCTGGCCACCCTGCGGGAAGATCCTGAGGAAGGTGAGTGTGGGGAAAGGGGGGGGAAACTTGTCACCGCTCTCCTGACCTGTCCTGGCAGCAGGGTTGTGCAGGCCATGCTTGCTCTGAATCCAGAGGAACTTGCACCTCTTCCTGCTCCCTTCTAGCCAAGGAGGTCAGAAGTACTATCTGTACTTTTTCTGCTGCCTGTGGAACAAGTTTCTGTGCACAGGGATCTGCTTATTATAGCAGAGATTCGGTCTGTAGCCCCTGCCCATATGTGCCTCGAGTCTGATTCTGTTTGGTGAGTAACATCCCCTGGTACCAGAGTTCTGCCCTGTAGAAATGGACTTTGTTGGAATTAAATATTTTAAGCGTGGACACAGAGGACTGCTCATCTGCTGCTGCGGTGGTTGACTGCAGAGGAGGGGGCAGTGAGCAGAGTTCCATTTGCACACTTGGGCAACTCAGGAATTCCAAACCACAGGCTGTTCAGGTATAAAACCAGGTAACATGGAGGAACAGTGTGAGGTGACTCTCTAAGCTCTACATACTTGGGCTTTGTGACAGGCTTAAGGGAACTGATAGGAAAGGAGGTTGGTTAGCCTTGTGCTGATCCCTCGTGGAAGATATAAAATCCAGGAATGCATTTACTGCACATAATTGTGGAATGGGGTGGGGCAGAGATGAACAATTGCCTTGCCCTTCTGCCAGGCACCCAGCCTCACCTAAGGGATGAGAAAAGGGCTGTTCAGGATGGTTGCATGCACGGAAAAGAAGGTCCCTAATAACAGAAACATCAGCCATGGTGTTTCCTGAAGACATTCACGAATGTAGCTCTCAGACATTTTCCTGCTGACAAGAACGACCCAGGTGGTTCTGGCTCCTAGTACTTGTTGCAACACAGAACCCATTATGCCTGATACTTAATGCAACAGCGAGTCCTAAAGTTACCCCGTGACTCTCTGTATATCCATCCATGGTCTGCAGCCAGCAGACCTCTCCAGGACTACACAGTTCCTAGCAAAGTGAGTTCGCAGAACCACGTGCTCTTAAATTTACCTCTCCTGGCCCACGTCTCAGTTTCATGATCTGTAAATGGAAGTGACTCTGAGCTGGCTCACAGTGTGAGCACCTGTCAGGCTCTTATGCTGACACTTGAGTAATGTTTGGAGTTCCCTGCATGACTAAAGTAGTGAAGTGTGGGTGCTCCCTCTACCTGCTTTTGTAGATCACTGTCTGAATTGCTCCAACCCCAAAGCATGGGCCTCAAGGGAGGATTTTCAGGTGTGCTGTCACTCTCTGACACCTCACGCTGTTTTTCTTCTTGTTGCACAGTGGTTTGAGCCTTCCCAGTTTGGGACTTGGTGGGCAATCCTGTCTGCAAGCATGAACTTGGCTGGAGGCTTAGGCCCCATTGTCGCTGCTCTCGTGTCTATGAACTACAATTGGCGCATGACTTTGTCCTCCTCTGGCTTCACCTGCGTGGTTGTCTCTTTTGTTTGCCTTGCCCTGATTAAAAACGAGCCGTCGGATGTTGGGCTGCCCAACATTGAACAAGGAGCCAAGAAGGGGAAGAAAGGTGAGCATGTGACTTCACATGTGACGGGCAGCCATGGGAAAAGGTGCGGTGTCTTCTGTCTGTTCTGGCACAGGTGTGTGGCTCTCGGTGTACAGAGACCCCCATCCTTCCCAGTTCCTGAAATCACAGCTTGGCAGTCACGCGTTAAGGGGTTGATTTTTGGCAGTTTTATTCTCGTAACTGTTGAGCTGCTGTGTTGAAGTTACAAATTGTTTAAACCAAGGGCCAGTGTGATCCTGTGAGAAGGGAATGGTGTGAGGGCTCCTGAGGCTGTCGCAGAGCAGGCAAAGAGCCTGATCTCTCTTAGCCCTGCTCCTCAGCCTGCCAGCAGCCAGCTGTGTGTCACTGAGAAGCTCATGGCTGGCTCTCCCCCTGTGAGTCGTGTCTTCCTGCTGTCAGTGCCCTGGTTTTCTTGGGGCCTCGTGCACTCAGATTGTGAGCGCAGTCTTAGTGGAGTGCTGGAGAGAGGAAAACACAGCAGCAGGGAATGCTTCCTTAAACCTGACCTTCTGCTTGTCTGCATTGGCAGGGGGCAGGTGATTCTCCCCTCACTCTGCCATGGGTTCTCTTGACCCCTGGCTCACAGTGGACTCTGCTCAGTGTTTCTGTCCTAACCTAGGACATCTAGTTAGTAAATGTTTGCTCAGATCACTGAGTGTGGTGGTTCTCTGAAAGCAGAACAGGTAGAGGGGAATTGCAACACAAGATTGCTGTTGTATTTTAAAGGCCAGTGGAAACTCAGCTTATGTGCCACACTGCCCCATGATGCCTGTGCTGCCAGACTTGACCCTTTTGCATAAGAAAAGAATATTGCTTCCCTGGAGTGTTCTCTGGAGAGAACAGGTTTGTTGGTGTTTTGGAAGACTGATGCAAAAATCAAGGTTGCACCTGAAAGTCAGCATCTTTTTTTTGGGTCTGTGCAGTGGCTTTCACAGGCACAGCTTAAAAACTCTCCCAGAGAATCTGGAGAAGCTGGTAAATTTTCTAACAACCTTCATAAGGGGTTTATTGGCAGCCACAATGCAGAAAATTCCTGGGAGTTGTGTTTTGATTATTCTTTTCAAATCTTTAATGAATGTGGCATAAAATGACAGAAAAGATTCTGAAATCACCAGAACAAGGGGAGGTAAAGCAGCAGCTGTGAATATCTCCCTGAGTGGGGATGTTCTCATGCATGGATCCTGTCTGCAGATCTGTCTGTGTGGTTCAGCAGCTGTGCTCGAGCTGTGGTAATGCTCCTCCTGACCTTCCTGCAGGTTCCTCCAGTGACAACAGCACCTTGACAGAGCTGCTGCTCTCGCCGTACCTCTGGGTGCTCTCGACAGGCTACCTGGTCGTTTTTGGAGTCAAAACGTGCTGTACTGACTGGGGACAGCTCTTCCTGATCCAGGAGAGGGGACAGTCCATGCTTGTGGGTAAGATGCAAAGCTGCATTTTGCTGCTGTCTGGGAGGCCTACCTTCTAGTTGTCTGCTTAGATACATGCAGGTGTTTAAATAACTCAGTGATGTAGTTACTGTGTGCACAAAGGCCCCTGTGCCAGGACCGTCCTGGATGGCAGACAGACATTCCTGAACAAGGATGAGCCAGAGGGTCGTGTCCAACAGAGCTGCTCGAGCTCACTGTGAGCTGACAACAGGGGCTGGTCTGATGTCCACAGCAGCTTTGCTGTTTATACCAAACCTGATGGGCTGTTCTTTACTTCACGTACATTCTAGGCAGCTCCTACATGAGTGCCTTGGAGATTGGGGGCCTGGTGGGAAGCATTGCTGCTGGATACCTTTCTGACAGAGCAGTAGCAAGAGTAAGTAATGTGCACCTTCAGGTGTACTGGGCAGGTAACACAGCATCAATCTGAGCTGCTTCACTAAGGGGCTCAGGCAGGGTGGCATCCCTGTGGGTACGACTGAGAAACAGGCCCATACCCAGTTCTGCCGTGTGCATGACGTGCTGCTGATGTGCCATCTGTGTTTCTGACTGGACTGTATGGATGGTGTTAGTCACTACAAGTATAAAAGGAAGGAGGTCCCTCCAATTTCTCACTCTCAGCTTTCCTTCCTGTGTTACAGGTGGGTCTGTCAAGCTACGGGAATCCTCGGCATGCACTGCTGCTTTCCATGATGGCTGGGATGTGTGTGTCCATGTTTCTCTTTCGGGTCACAGTCACAGGCAACTCTGCCAAGGTAATCCACGTGCACCAGCTGGCCATCAGTTGTAGGGATAGCCCTTGAACGGGGAGGTTTGATGACAGGGAGCATGACTGTTTTCTTCACCCTTCCCAAGGGTTTCTTTGTGCTACAGAGAAGCACTGACTTAACCTGGCTTGGGCTGCTCCTGCTTGGCGTGGGCAGCCTGCCTTATCAGCTGTTTTTGCATCTGCTCTCATGATTGCTAAATAAATTAAACTTCTTTTCTCCTTTCCTTTTTTATTTCTTCTTCAGGAAACCCACTTCTGGACTGTAGCCTTGCAGCCTCTAGCTGATCTTACAGGCCTAAAAGAACATGAGGTTTCTGCTTGCATTTTTTCTCCCTCTACCTGTTTCTTCTTTCCCTGGTCTGCCTTACTCCTATCCTGGGAGGTTGGTTAGCACCTCAGAACTTAGAACCAGGGCCCTGAGAAGAGATTACTGTAAGTTTGGTAAAAGAAACCTTTTCTTAAAATAATTTGTTTACACTGACTTTAAAAGTCTAAATATAAATTTTTAAAGTTCTTATAAAGAAGATTCTGAGGACTTCTGTTTGTTAGGTAAAATATAGCCAATTAAGGGGTCTTGTGGGTGAGATCAGGAAGAATGATTCTGCTCTGGCAGATGTATTCCTGCTTAGTTTCTGGCAAGTGTTTTCCTAATTTGTCATTTCTGTTTTATATCTGGAAGATAAGATGGCACTTACTTCCTTCTGGGATTTTTGAAATGGTTTTTACAGTTCAAAAAGCATACTGTAATGTAGGGGTGTTACTTATCCTTTGTTGTGCAAACAAGAGACTGATAATTTTGGGCCAGGTAGGTTTCTTAGAGCATAAGCTAACACTGAAGTTCAGAGTGTTGGGTTGTTTTTGGCTTTTTTGGTTCTCAGTTTAGTAGCATAGAGGTTATCAGAGAGAGGTGTCTCACAAGTAAAGATGCTCTGATTAGTAGCATGCATCTAAATTGAGAAAAGCTGTCAGTTGGTGTCTCCAGGATTATTTATGAAAGCAACCTGATTCACAGCTCTCTCCTATGCTTTCACAGGCTCGTTGCCTGTCTCTCTTTGATATTCTGTTTCCTTCTTGCAAATCAGCACAGGATGTGTTACACGGTGTGGGGGGCAGAGCTCTGGGAGGGAGGAGAGCTTGCACTGGCCGCAGACGGAGTGGTGGAGATGCAGCTGGGCTTGCATATATATGGGGTCTGTACAGGCTTGAGCTCTCTTGGCTGCAGGTCAGGGAGCTGGTGTCAGTCCAAACATGTCAGAACTCCCTGGTACCGTGTGTGGGATCTGAGAACTGTCAGCAGCTGCTGGCTGACAGTGGTGAGGTGCACAGATCCTGTTTCTTATCTAAACTTATTTTGACAGCTGTGGATCCTGACTCTGGGAGCCGTGTTTGGGTTCTCCTCATATGGGCCGATTGCCCTGTTTGGGGTCATAGCCAACGAAAGTGCCCCTGCCAACCTGTGCGGCACCTCCCATGCCATAGTGGCCCTCATGGCCAACGGTGAGTTACACCCATTTCCCCAAGAAACAAACAAAACCCTTGCACGTTCTTGGTGATGCATAGTCTAGCCCCTGGTTGCCAAGTTACTGATCATGGGAGGTCACCTAAGGTGCAGAGATAATGGAGCTGGGAGCCCCAGGGATGCTTCCTGCTGTGCCCAACAGGTTTTGCATTGGGCTTTAAGTTCAAACCAGGCCTTAGGAATGTTTGTACATGCAAAAGCAAGTATTGGCAGATAAAATTGGTGCACACGAGCATTGCTAGCTTTCTGTTTGTTTTTCCTTGCAGTTGGGGGTTTCCTGGCTGGATTGCCATTCAGTACAATTGCTAAGCACTACAGCTGGGCCACAGCCTTCTGGGTAGCCGAAATCACCTGTATTTGTAGCACAGTGGCTTTCTTCTTCCTGCGGAACATCCGCACCAAGATGGGCCGGATTCCCAAGAAGGCTGACTGAGGATAAGCGGCTCGGTGAAAAGGATGCTCCCACGCTGACGTGAACGATGCTCATTTTTTGTTTAACTAGCCTAGGAGTGAGTTTACCTATTGCTGCAACCTAGATAAAAATGTCTCAGCTTCTCAACCAGTCAGGTGCCTGAGGGCACAAGGTTCCTGCTACTGATCACTTTTTCCCTCAAGATGTGATAATTCACCTAGTTTACATTTGCAATGATTTTACTGTACCTCTTTCTCACAGCACTGCTGATGAAGTGAGCAGGCTCAGCAGCCTGAGCTTCCCCACTACAAATGGTCTGAAATGACCGGCTTCAGGTGCACTTACCTTTAGTTTTGTCATTACTGTTTGTCTCAGCCATGAACTGAGACATTATTCAGTTCAGCTTCGCTGCTCAGGGGCCCCTGAACTGAGCCTTTGCCACCTGTGTCCACCCGGTCCAGCTGCCGTAAGCGCAGCTGTCCCGGGTCACTTGGCGTGAGCTCCATGTGCACTCGGCCCCAGGACAGTGGCAGAGCAGGGAATTGTGATGACTGCAGTCCAGCCTCACGGCTGCTCTGACAGCAGTGAGGCTTTAGCTGTACCGGGGAGTTGTTGTTAGGAGCAAGCGTTGCTGTGGAGAAGCAAATGGTGGGATGTGTTGTGGCAGGGCTCTCCACAGCACTTAGGAACAGGCACGTTTCCAGGGAATTTGTGGCATTTAAAGAAGCTCCTTCTAGTGAACTGCTCCTGCCCGGTGTGATATTTGTGTTCAATGTTAATGATTTGCAGGGGAGGCAGCTGCTGCCAAGTTGGCTCATAGCGAGTGCTCTGCAAATCAGGCAGGAAAACTGCCCCAGCTGCAGGAATTGCGACAGTAGCCACCACCAACCCACAATTTCTGCAGCTGGGTTTTGTGATAACCTCTATTTGTAGCATTGGCTTTTTTTTTTCAGTACAAGGTGTGTAGTCTAGGGTGGTTTTGGTCAAGAGCTGCATCTCTCGTGGCAGCAGGTGGTGGCTTACGTTGCCTCCAAGTCAATCGTAGCAGAGCCACTGTGGACAGCCTTGAGCAGTCAGACCCAGCACTCTGCAATAAGTACACTCAGGTTTTTAACTGAGATTTTGTTGTGTATTCTTGTTTTTCCCCAAAAGGATTTACTGCTTTAGGGTCCTGAAAGAGGCAAGTTCAACTTGTGAAGAACCTGCATGCAGGTAGTTTGCTGAACAGCTTGGTTGCAAGAGTAGTTAGTCAGCCTTAATTAAAACAATGGAAGTAAATTAAATTTTGTACTTAATTATATGATCTTCTATCTGTGAAATAAAAATGGAGCAGTGTCACAAGGGCCCCGGTTTTCTTAAGGAGAATGACACAAGAAAAACCACCAAAACTCATTTATCCTCTTGAGGTGCCACTGGCACAAATGTACCCACCAACAGAAAGCAAACAGCCATTCACCTCTTTAATGAACACTTATTACTTCTGTATAGAAACTCTCTGCAAGATCATAAGTTAGAGCTATACAGGAAAAATACATATGTACAATTATGACAGGAAAGAAAACCACTGAGTTTGGTAAGGCCATGGACCAGCATCCTCCTTCACCCGAGTGCAGTGGAGCTGCAACAGCAGAATAAGCCCCTGTGGCCCAATGTAAACAGTGCTAAGAAATCTGTTTAAGGTAAGTTTCACAACAAAGGTGATAAAATGGTATCCTGGGAGATAATGAAGCATGTTTTGGGGATGTGCAGTCTCTGCTGTGGAGGGGAGAGCTCTGTGAGAGGCCAGCCGGGGAAGAGAGAGGCCCCGCTCTTCAAGAGTAAGGAGTCTGAGCAACAGGCAAGGCCTTCTCTATGATCCAGGTCCGAAAGGTCCAGCTTTCTCTGCCACCTCCAGAGCAAGTTTCAAGTTCTGATCAAACAACTCACACCTGAAACAGTCAGAAAAGCAAAAGGGATGACGTTACCTATGGACCAAGCTAAGAAAGATAGGATCTCCACATCCTTTGGCTCTGCATCCTTCAAGGAGAGATCTGGGAAGCTGTGACACAACTCACTGTCGCTTAGCTTTGGCTTGGTCCTTAATTAAGATTAAAGCTCTTTGTATAGGCCTGAGTGTTAAGTTAGGACAGCAGGGTGAGTGCCAAGGAAGTGTACCTCCCACTTCCCCAGCAGAACAGCGCTGGAAAGAGCTCAGGTCAGCGTCCTGTCCCTGCAGCAGTGTGCTGCGGCTTCACCTTCCCTCAGCCTTTGGGTCTGCTTTGCTACTTCACTTAAGGGCTGTCTGCATTTGTTACTGCCCAGGCAGAAAGTAATGAGGGGTTGCAGCCGGGTTACTAAAAGTGGGCTTTTCCTTACCTGATTGGCATCTCCAGGGAGTAGAAAGGATTCTTCAAAGCGAAGTCGGAGTAAATCTCATAGATTTTGCGGAGAAGAGCATCTATCCCTGTCTGTCTCGGGTCAGCAAGAACCATGAATTTGATCCCTAGAACCATAATGCCAGGAACATAAGGAAGGCCGAGCACAGTGACAGCCCTGGCACAGCAGAGTGGTGCTGGGTGCCTGGGGCCGGGCTGTACCTGTCAGCGTCTGGAAGCAGTGCAGTTTGAAGGTGTCAGTCTCGAGCATCTCGATCCCGGAGCTCCCAACCTCGGGGGACAGCTGTGATCCGATGGCGAACAGCCTGTGGGCACAGGACCTTCAGCGCCCCTCACCACCCCTGCCCGTGGCATCCTCGTCCCCTCACGGCCCATCCTGACTCACGAGTGGAACATGGAGGCCAGCATGAGCTTCTCGTTGGAGGAGAGGCGGTGGCGGCCGAAGCGGATGGACACGGGGTAATTGGCGGGGTTGCCCAGGAACTCCAGCACGTCCTTCCCGTCCGCCGTGAAGCGCCCGTTGACCTCGGCGCCGTTGATGGCGAGTACGGCGTGACCCACTGTGGGGACAGCGCGGCGGCATCGGTCAGTCTGTCAGTCACTCAGTCAATCTGTCACTCACTCGCTCACTCACTCACTCAGCCCGCCTGGCCGGCCCTCCCCGCCCGCCGCACCGCGGATGCCGTCGCGCTGCCCGAAGGCGACGATGACGCGCTCGTCGTGCGGGCGCAGGACGAGGTCGAGCGGGAAGCTGAACGTCTTCTCGGTGTCGGCGCGGGGCGCGTAGTGGTCCAGCTGGTAGATAAGGCCGCCCGCCTTGTTCACCACGTAGACGCTGAAGATCGCCATGGCCCTGCCCCGGCAGTGGCACCGCCCGCCCCGGCAGTGACGCGCGGCCCGCCCGGGGCCCGCCCACGCCGCACGCCGGGCCCTTCCTTTCTCGCCGACATCTTGCGGAGCAGCCGTGCCCGCACCATGGTGAGCAGGGCCGGGCCGGGGCGCGGGCGGTGGGACGGGCCGGGACCCCTCGAGCGGCGCCGGCGGCTCCCTGAGCAGGGCGGGAACCCGTGCGGGGCTTCCCGGGGAGCGGCCCCGCGCCCCGCCGCTCACACCCCACCCTTCTCCCCTCCTCGCAGCCGCCCAAAGACGACAAGAAGAAGAAGGACGCGGGCAAGTCCGCCAAGAAGGACAAGGACCCGGTCAATAAATCCGGCGGCAAAGCCAAGAAGAAGGTGGGAGCCGGCGGGGCCGAGGGCTCGGGGAGCGGGCGGGGCCGCGGGCGGCGTGGCCGGGCCTCGAGCGCGGGTGATGGCCGGACGGGCATCGTGTTGTTAGAGGAGCAGTCTCTTCATCTGCCAACAAGTTGGACATAACGGTGTTAAAACCGAGTAGCAGAAGGCTGTGGTCCTTTTATTTTCAGATACTGTAGGTATTATTTGCAACATTTTCGTTTAAAAAACATCTCGTTTACAAAGGCCATTTTGTGCATCTCATTAGTAGTTTAATATGATATGGAAACATTTGATGGTGCAGTTCTTGGGGCATCCTTAAACTCGATCTTTTGTTCTTGTTTAGAAGATGGCTTATGGGGCATTGTTTTCTTTCTCTTTTCAAGTAGAAGTGGTCTAAGGGGAAAGTCAGAGACAAGTTGAACAACCTTGTCCTCTTTGACAAGGCCACTTACGACAAACTGTGCAAAGAAGTGCCCAACTACAAGCTCATCACGCCTGCAGTTGTTTCAGAGAGGCTCAAGATTCGAGGCTCCTTGGCTCGGGCTGCCCTCCAGGAGCTGCTCAGCAAAGGTGAGCACTCAAGACTGGAAAAACAGAAAGCTGCTTCTGCAGACTCGGCTATTTTCTTTTCCTTGCTCATTTAGCAGGTTTCCTGCAGCATCTGAACTGCTCCATGTGCAAATTGACATGGTTTTGGGGAGCCAGTGCCTTAGCTTGTGTTTCAGAAGTGCTCCAAAGTATGGAGCAGCAGTTCTGCTGCATGCAGTGGCATTGCTGTACTAAGAAAGCGCTCCCAGAAGGACAGGCTGTGACATAACTGCTGCCAGATCAGAATGAAAGCCTCGTATAAGCCGCTACGCTCTGGTATTTCATCTTGCACGTTGTACTACCTCTCTGGGAGGGAGCACAATATCCTTGGCATCTGTCAGTATATGCATGCTCACATAATTTCCTTCTTTGTTGTAGGTTTGATCAAACTGGTTTCCAAGCACCGCGCCCAAGTGATCTACACCCGAAACACGAAAGGTGGAGATGCGCCTGCCGCAGGGGAGGATGCATAGGGAGGTGAGAGGCTGGGCGCTGAGGAGGAGCTGAGTTGTGCTGTCAGAGCTAGCAGATGGCTACGTGCTGTGTAGGGGGCAGCTCTTGCGTGGCTGGGGGGGCTGTTCTTCCAGACACTCGAGAGTATATTGTTTGCATTCCGAGTGACATTCTGGGGGGTGTTACTGGAAACATCAGTTCTCCAGAATTAAAGAGCAGTTGGTGATTTTGTCCCTGTGCCCATTGGATGAGGGAATGTGAACTGCAGGGCAGTGGGTACGTGTCCTCCCTGCTATTGCAGGGCACCATGGCCAAGTGTTCCTGCTGGAACAAAGCTGTCAGACTGTTTGCATTGTGCTGCCCTGCTCTGACCTGGTTTTCTGATTTGGGACTTCTTGTTTTGCAGGTTCTCCAGTGACCTTATCAACAAGGGGTCATATGTAGATGCACGTAATAAAATTACTGATATAATTTTTCTTTTCCAAGAATGTGTATGTTTCATTATTGATGCATTATTAATAGTGGATTCTGGTACCAGTCATGGCTGTTGTCCTCTACCAGCCAGTTTTTGCCTTTACACACAGTTAAAAGTGTACTGTGAATGTGATTTTATACTGCAAAAAGGGAAGGAACTTTTGCATCACCTACAGCAGCCAATTGTATTAAACTACGTGAAACAAGGAATGTTAGAATTAAGGAAAGCGATATAAATTGGAATGAAAACATCTGGCACCTGGCATTAGTTGCCTGCAGAGTGAACCCTGCATTTGAAATGAGTTTCAGTTGGTCTACAAACACAGGGACATTTTAAAAAAAACTTTATTTCTCAAAAAATTCATTAATGGGATGTCATGCTCCATGTCAGTGTAGGCCACTGGCAGCACTTGTATAAAACAGGCTTTCTGATAATAAAGACACAGCATCTGCAGTAGCCTGTCCTTGCTGGCAGGACGTGTTTGTGTAGCTTCAGACTTCATAAGTGGATGCCCAGATGGACACTGCATGTCCTTACAGTGGAGCTCTCAGTAACAGTACTGAGGTCACCTTGCCTTCAGGGGACCAAGCACAGCTACCTACAATCCAGCTGTCCACAACAGAGCTGCATCTTTGGTGTTTTTCATCTGATCACCTTTTCTTCTTTTCCCCTGATTCAGTTCTAAACTGGTGCCTGAAAGAGATCATAGAAGTCAGATTGGAGCAGCCTTTAGTAAGAGAGAGAATGAACACTGCCTCGAACAAGTAAGACAGTGCTGTACACAGTGTTTTAGCATGGGAGTTCACTCAGTATTTTTATTATGTCAGTGGGCAGTAGCAGGCTCTCCAAGTAGCTGACACAGTTCTGGCACATTAAAAGGTGCCAGTGGAACAGTACCTGGGTCTGAAAGGTGAGCCAAGCAAAATGAGGCAGGTGCCTTCATGTGTGCAGCCTCTATAGCCATGACCACGCTTCACCTTGCAAGCCACCCCTTTGCTGCTTCAGGGCAAGAGTGACACTGCCTGGACTGAGCACTGACACTTGCCTGACGTAACTCAAGCAACAAGACATCTTATGCTTGCTGCTACCACAGAGCCTGCTCCAGCAGTAGCTTGCATGGACAGAAACCACAAACCCTCCACTTGGCATCTACCTGTGTTGCCCTGAAGCTCACCTGGATTGCCACCTCCTGCCGTGGTTCCAAACCCGCCCGAAGGAAGGAAGCCAGCTGTCGCTTGTCTGAGAGGAATGGTCAAAGTTGGCACCAACTCGTTCCGCCGGGAGCTTTTTCAGCTTCTGCTTCTCCTCTGAAAAAAAATAAATCATAGAATTGTAGAGTGGTTTGGGTTGGAAGGGAACTGGATGATCATGTGGCATGGATGGGGACACCTTTCTCTAGACCAGGTTGCTCAAAGCCCCAAATGTTTTGTTCAGCAAAAGTTTTTCAGTCAAATTGCTTTTAGTTCTCTAGTTTGGTAAAGTGACTGTAAGGTTAACTGAAAGGTGTGCAAGCTGCTCACTTTGTCTGAGAAATTCCTCATAGGAAGGTCCAATCTCTTGTTTGGTTCCATCCTCTTCTTCTGTTAGCCATGGAGGTTTTGCTCCTAGAAGTCACAGGGAACACTTATTTAGCCACTGAAGTTATCCTAAACTGAGATAGGGAAAAGCATCCCTTCTTCCCCCATCCCTCTGCTCACCCTACCAAGCAAGTGGTAAAGGACAAGTCTGGATGCTGTAAAGAAAAAGGAGCTGATTTCCTCAGTTAAGGCCACAGCAGATCACACCCTAAATCTTACACTTCCCACAGCAGCATACTAACAGAATTTTCATAACACAGAAGTGTCTTCTTCTCCTCTAGTATGTCAAATATTGCCAGGAGAGTGAGCACCTCCTGGTTATGCTGCAACTGCTTCAAAACTGCTTTAAGTTATCCCTGTTAAATATGCAAGCCAAGAGGTAGCAACCCAGTGAGTTGTGATGCAGGTGCGATTACCTGTGTGGACATTTCCTTTTCCTTCTGTTTCCTGTTAAAAGAAACATAAAATGCTAATGAGAATCTGATGTTTAAGAGTATCTTTGAACAGAAGGGTGTTGTGTGCCTTCCCTTCCAGAAACACGTTCTGTTACAGAAAGACCAGAGGGAGGCTGTTCTCTAATTTCTTTTAGGAGCATTTGTTTTTTTCAGGGCATATTAGTGAACATTTACTTAATGAAAGTTAAGAGTGGGTAACTGAAACTGGACTAGCTGCCTGCCCAAATCCACAAAGCTGTTTTTTCCGTGACAGGGACTGCACTCCTTGTTCTGCTTTGTGACACATGCAGTTAAACTGAAGTCACGCTTGTTAGCCAGTCACCCTTACCTGGTGGCCAATGAAGGTCAGAGCCTGTCCTGCTTCCATCCAGGATAAGTCAGGTCCTGTCTGTGTCTCACTCAGGCTGGACTGCTCTGCATCGTGAGAGGTGTCCCTGGAATAGAGGCCAGTGCTTACTGTAGTGTAGACAAAAATTTGCCAAGGATTATAAGATCCTGGTGACAACAGTGTCAACTCTGGCAGCTGCCAGAGCCTCATCGGGTGCTTTGAGTAGGAACACCTCAGCCGCCGCTAAGGGAAGCAGTGCTCACCGTTCAGGTCCTGCGGGGGGGCTGCAGACAGAAGGTCCTGCACAACGTTCTGCCTCTGTTTGAAGCTGAGTGCGATTCAGTAAAAAAGAACAGTACTTCTGGTACTGAGCAAAGCCCCCACCCGGCTGCCCCCAGCCCATCCCGAGCGCACCCGGTTCCAGTAAGGGCACGCAGTGCGATGCCCGGTCCCCGCCGGGGCGCAGCCAGGGCAGGATACAGCTCACCGACCTGGAGCGCGGCCTGCACCGTCTCCCGCTGCCGGCGCTCGGCCTCCCGGATGTCGGCCGCCATCTGCGGGGAGAGCGCGGGTGAGGCGGGGCCGGGTGGCGGCGGGGGCCGGACCGGGGCCGCTGCGAGGGCGGCAGGCGGTACCTGGCGGATCCGCTCCTCCTCCCGCCGCTGGTGCTCGGCCAGCGCCCGCTCCAGCGCCCGCGCGAACTGCTCGTACTCCTCGGTCGGCACCAGGCACCGCTCCCGCAGCGCCGCCTCCGCCCGGTTCTCCCTCCAGAACCGCGCCGTCTCCCGCCGGTGCTCGGGCCTGCGCGAACCGGGACACCGTCAGCGCCGGCCGTGCCGCAGCAGCCCGGCCTGCGGCAGCGCCAACCTGCCCGGTCCCTGCCCACGCACCCGGCCAGATGCCGCAGCAGCCCGGCCTGCGGCAGCGCCAGCCCCCCGCGCCGCCCGTCCCGCCGCACGCTGCGCCCGCAACACGGGCACCAGACGCGCCCATCGTGCTCCGCCGGGTCGTAGGGCCGCACGGCAGAGCCCACATCGGCCGCTGCCGCCCGCGCCGCCGCCGCCGCCTCCTGCAGCCGGACCAGCGCGTCCCGCAGGCGACGGCGGTGCCCCGCGCTGTAGCGGTGCCGGCGGCCCGTGAAGGCCGTGCGGCGGCACAGCCCGCAGTAGTGCACGGCCATGGCGCGGAGCCGAGGGCGCAGGCGCGGCCGCAGAGCCGAGGGCGCAGGCGCGGCCGCAGAGCCGCCCCTCGGAGCGCAGCGGTGCCGCCTCAGTGCTGCCGCCTCAGTGCTGCCGCCTCAGTGCTGCCG
>NW_020884916.1:131072-150597 GCF_003945725.1 Corapipo altera | reverse complement strand
CTGCCGCCTCAGTGCTGCCGCCTCAGTGCTGCCGCCTCAGTGCTGCCATCCAGCGCTGCGGGCCCCGCACACCGCGCTGGCCGCACCGACCGGCCCCCGGCGCTGCCGGCCGCCTGTACCTCTGCGACCTGCATCTCGTGTCCAGAGAGGGGCAGCGAAGCTGGTGAAGGGTCTGGAACGCAAGTCCTACTAGGAGCAGCTGAGGGAGCTGGGGTTGTTCGACCTGGAGAAGAGGAGGCTCAGGGGATGTCTTTATCACTCTCTACAACTCCCTGAAAGGAGGTTGTAGCCACGTGGGGATCGGGCTCTTCTCTCAGGCAACCAGTGATAGGACAAGAGGATACAGTCTTAAGCTGCTCCAGGGGAGATTTAGGTTGGACATTAGGGAGAATTTCTTCACAGAAAGGGTGATTAGATATTGGAATGGACTGTGCAGGGAGGTGGTGGAGTCACTGTCACTGGAGGTGTTTAAGGAAAGACTGGACATGGCACTTAGTGCCATGGTCTAGTTGACATGGTAGTGCTCGGTCATAGGTTGGACTTTATGATCTTGGAGGTCCTTTGCAACCTAAATGTTTCTGTGACTGCTGCAGTGGCTCAGGTGACATTAACTGCGCAGACACTCCATGGTTTGTTCCCTTGTCAGGGAAGCTACTGTCCTAGTGTGTGCATTTACACTTAATCACATCACTTTTGACATGTCTGTTCTTCTATGCACTCGTGGGCATGCAGGTGAAAGTAGCTGTCTCAGTCCAGTTATGTGGATTCTTGCCCACTGGTTTTACAGCTGGAATGCAAAAGCCCTATTCCATGGCTTAGAATAACACCTCTCACTCAGCTAATGCATTCTCTGCTCAGCCTATGGGCTGAGACCCTTTGTCTCAGATCAACAGTGAACAGATCAACCCACTGTTTAATCCTCTGCACCACAAGAACATTGCAAGAGGCAACAGCTTGTGTGGAGGACTTTGTGTTAGTCATAGCAGGTGCCACATGTCAAAATGCCTCTGCAACTTGAGACGTGTGCAGCTGGACAAAATCTTGCCTTACTGAAAGAAATTAGATTGCTCATCTTCTTCTTCTCCCCTTCTAAATCTGAGTTCTTAGGTCACAGTGCTCATACTTTCCACATACAGTTCTTGGGACGCTGCCTGTGGCAGCACCTGAGAAAATAGGCTTGGTTTGAAAATACATGGTACGTGTTTCAGATGAAGGGAACCCGAAGGAATCATAGACCAAACAGAGGGGGGGAGGAAGAGAGAGGAAGTTGCAATTGTTACTTGGACCATAACATCTGCAGCATCCATGTCTATGCTATGAATGGGTGGTTGCAATACATACTCATACTATTCACCCACTTGCCATCACTTGGGGCACAGCGGAGGTAGGTGACAGGTATGGAAATAGAGCAGCCTTTAATCAAAATCCAAGCCTTGGCTTAGTACCAGCAGGAATTAGATTTCAGACTCTACATATGTTGAGCATGTTGTAGGAGGATGAAGTTATGCTCATAGCAGAGGAACACATCAGGGACTTGTTCATCCGAGCAAGGAGATGAACAGAAAGAGGCTGGTTTTGGCAATTGCTGGAAAAGATTGTGCCATTATATTAGTGCCATGATGTTAGGAGAATCTCAGCTTAAAAGGGAATTCTGTGACCCTTGCATCAAAAGTTTGGATTTGAGTTGTTTGGGTTTTTTTCTGCATGATGAAAGAAAAGGGGAAAGCTCTTTTCCCCACTGCAGGCTTGCTCTGCTGGGCTTGGGGCCAAATGTTCCTGCACTTTTTGCTGTCACTATTCTCACCCTTTGCATCTTTTGAGATGGGCTGTTGAAAAATAAGTCAAACACCAGACTAAGCTCTTCTTAAAGAGAAAACCTTCAAAGGGCAGAGAAAGATCTGGGATGCTCAGTTTTGCCCCTTCAATAGTATGATAATTTACACTGTATCAGGGTTTGGTTAGTTCTTGTTAGGCAATCCACAAATATCAATCACTATGTCTTTGCTTTCGCTAGATGCAAAAGACTACAGTAGCACAGCTTTTTCCACCCTGGTGTGACAAAGTTCAGTTGTTAGTGGAAACAATGTGGTCCGTGTTAGAGCCTTCAGGGTGAGCAGGACCTACTCGTCTGCTTTCCTCAAAAACTCTGTGCACCCCAATCAAAGCCCTTTTCCCTTCCTGAGACTGGAGTCTGGTATTTGACTTGGGATGTGTTGCAAACAATCTGGCTACTATAGTTTAATAATTTACCACATATCACTTGACCTGCCGCACCACAAAGTTGCTTTTCCCTTTCTACCTTGAGTCAAACTCACACAGTGGTGTGTGCATCAGCTGAGGCACGGTAGTTCATTAAGTTTATGACTATCTACGTGCATGCTCACATAGACACCTCATCTACCTACCTAACCTTTGGTAATTCAGAAATAATCTCACTCCAGGGGGCTAGACTGGATGCAGTTATGTTATTAATCTCAGAACAATGTGAGTATTTTGAGGAGGGGGAGTAAAAGAAGTCCTGCAACAGCTAGACCTTGCTTGCAGATGAAATCTCTTGACCTGCTTGCTCTTCAGCCAGGCATGGCTTTTGAGAAGCACGTGGGGCAACCTGTGAGGCACTGATAAGTAAAAGGCGGAAGAATATTCAGGTGATGGACTTGCCCATGGGAAGACATGGTTCTCTGTGCCACTTAGCAGGAGATACCCTGGGAAGAGCAGCCTGGCAGAGCTGGAGGAGGATAACTGGAGCCCATGGCTTGGCCACCAGAGGCCGTGCGAGCTGGCATTTTGCAGTGAATTCACCTGTAGCTTGCTCAGAGTTGGTGCCCCTGGAGCTGGGTGGGGGCTCTCCAGCAAAAGCTGCTATAGAGCAGCTGCAGCTGATCAGAGTTTCCTTTTTCGTATCTTTCCCCAGGTTTCTGTGTCTTCAGAGAAGGCTGTACTGGTGTGTGGAACTGGTAAGTAACACCAGGGAAGGGGAAGAGGGTTGTGTATAACATAATATGATAGTGTTCCACCTAGAGAAGCCCTGAACAGTTGTACTTATACCCTCCTTGAAAAAAAAGGTGTGAAAAGAGCTTGCTAATATTTCCTGCCTCTGCTGCAACAATGGAAAGCATTCCCCCGTGTGGTAGTGTTTACTACTTACTGGTAGAGATTTGAGGTGCTGCCATAACAAACACAGGCAAAGCAGGAGCTGAGCCCTGTGGTCTGCCTGCTCTGTGCCATGAAGCAAGACTGGAAACAGAAGTGTTGGTTTCCAGCTTAAAGCCTAAGAATGTTTTAAATAGGTGTGTTTGCAACCATGAACCTTTCCATTAGGTATAGGAAAAAGCTATAAAGGCCTGTGTGTGTGAGGCCTTAATTTTGCCTTTGGCCATTCAGTTGCTGAATCCCAGTCCCATTGGTTTGTATATGTGTATTCTGGGTGAAAGCATAGTAACCTCTGAACTCTGCCTTGCTACCCCTGCTTTCCCAGGGAAAAGGGATTTTGGTCAGACTGATAGAGCAAATTTGTGACAAATAAAATGTAAATCTGCCAATTGTCAATCTGCAATTATGCCTTGTGGTTTTTCCAGGAGCTCATGCTTGTATCCTAAAGCCATCTCATTTTTTGGCCCCCCTTCTATCTTTAGAAGGTGGAACAGAAGATAGAAGAGAACCTGTTGTCACATGCAGAAGGCCAAAGCACCCAGCATCTTTGCATCATGAAGGAAGCTGAAAACATAAAGAGGTGACAAGCTGGAGGTGTCTTGGCTCAGAACATCTGGGTACTTCAAAGTCAGCTCTTTTCACGCAAGTGTTACCCGCACAGAAGCCAATTAATGGGATAGTTTAACTGAAAATCGGTCTCACCTACTCCCACACACCTTGTAAGCACAATAACTAGAGGGAAGCTTTGTAAGGCTGCAAGTTGGGGTCAGGGGCAAGTGCAGTTCCTGTTCCTTGGTGATTCCCATTTCCTGGCATTTCAGATTAAAACTGACTGTTTGCAAATCATGAGAAAAGATATTTCAGACTCAAGGCATAACTACAGGTGTGGTCAATTGCTTCTCAATGCCTTTTGTGTAAGGTGTAGGCAGATGCCTTCAGCCAGGCTTATGGCTTCATGTGAATGTGGAGTCTTCTCAGCAAGCCAGAGACACTGCACTTGCTCCTGTTTCTGAAAGATGCTGGATGCAAGCTTGCTCTCTCCCTTGAAGATAGGGCAGCTCTATAACTTGCTTTCTGACTCAGAGTTGTTACTTGAGTTTGGCTCGATGGCTGTGGCATTCTTCAGAATTTGAAAGCTTTGAATTTGTACAGAGTGACATCTGCTTGTCTATGGTGACATCAGGATATCAAGGATATCGTCTCTTGTCTGGGCTTTGCCTTGCTGATGGTGTTTTTTTGGAAGCAAACTCATTGGACTTTGTGGGGACCCTTGTGGATACTGGTCGTGCCAATCAAGTCTAGGGTTTATATATACTTTTTTACTGTAGTAGAATAGAGATTAATTTCCAATTAGGTAATTAGTCTTTTTTCCCCTCTTCCTAGTACAGGGTATACAGTAGGTGGCTTATCCTTGCACAGGGCCATTCCTGCTATCTTAGTATTGCTTCAGTTCCCTGTGGTGCAGAGAAGCTGATGCTGTGACTGTAATATAGAAAGAGCTCCCAGGATTTGCATGGGCTGGGGTTAAAAACAATCCTTTCTGTTAAAGAGAGGCAATGGGGAAAGCATGGGTGGGCTTGAAGATAGGGAACATGAGACAGGAAGAAGGCTGTGACTGGTGAGAGATGGTCACTTCATTGGCATGGAAACAGGGGCTGTATCAGTGTGCCTGGTTATTTCTGCAGATGCCTGGTGTGTCTCTGGTACCATAGGTAGGTGCTGCTGTCATCATAGCTGTTCATAGCCTCCTCGGGATACGAGAACACCACACATGTACTTGATGAGCATCACAGCCTTTTTTATTAGCCATGTTCTCTTCTCTCTCAATGGATACACTATTTTTCTGGCAGGGGAAAGGCGGCCTCTTACCCCCCACGTCCTCAAATTCTGTGAAGTTTCAGTAAAAGAGCTGAACTCGGGTCTCTGCCCCTCCTCCCTGATTTTTAAAACCACATCAAAGGTGAGCTGGAGGACGATTGAAGCAACTGGTTCTGCCGGGCTCGCTGCCACTCACCTTTCGTACCTCTCCCCTGCGGAACAAAGCACGGCATTTCCCTTTGATTTCCCCCTTTGAACGCCATAGGGGACAGAGTCTGAAACGGCCTATGACTTTTTTGGTGTCTCTGCTCCGGTGCCTTCCTGAAACATTGGGCGGATCAGGACAGGACTCCAGGGAGGGGACTTGGCTGGTGGCTAAGTTGGCTGTCTGTGCAGGCTGGCTGATGGGATGCTCCATCCCTCCTGGGTGTCACAACCGGCATCCCCCAGGTTTGCAGAGAGGGTGAGGTACTGTGCACAGCGAGGGGAGAAAGGAGCTACAGGCTGTCTGTGAGTCGATGGCTTTGACTGACATACGCAGGGGTTCCAGAGCCCAACCTGGCTGCCCCTGGCCGGCAGTATGTGTTGCCCGAGGGAGGGGTCTGCCCCCTTCGCCATTTCTTTCTCCCAAGAGATGGCACACAGCGAAGCCAGTGCGTGCTGCCAAGTCTCCTCCCACTGGGGAGGAGAAAAGCAGCGAGTGCTGCAGCCAGTGCCCAAGGCACAGTCTGCTCGCCGTCTCTGCAAGGGATGCCTCGTCCTGTGTCACAAGTGTGGGGCTGGATGCAGGGGAGGGGAGGAAAGCAGGGCTTGTTTTTGCAATATGAGTTTCCAGACCTCCTTCTGTGCCATCAGGACCTGAGAGGTTTGCAGAGCTTTAAGACATAGGGCTGTCATGTGCAAACAGGCAGTAATGCAGACCATCCCTGCGTCATGTGAGGGTGATGAAGACCACCTAGTACTGAATCAATAGCCCCAACTCAGTGTCCCAGAGCTCTCTTATCAAAATGCAAACAGAACTTGTCTCTGCTCAGCTTGTGAGATGACAGGATTGTGCCGTGCAGCTGCACAGCACATGTGGTATTTAGTGCAGGTGCTGCAGGTCATGGCTGCGATGCTTGGAAACAGTGGGACACTGACTCGAGCAGGGAGCAGTGGTAGTAAGGCAGTAGGAATTGGTGACATTGAAGGAAGTACCAGATGACAGTCTTGGCTTAAGGTGAATATATTTGATCTCTGTTATTCTGGTGAAACTCTCCATGCCACATATAGGTGGTGTCACTTTTATATGTGTTGTGAAGCTGCAGAATTGAAAGGAAACCTCCTTTGCCTGCTGGTTCAGAGCCAGGTTGGATGCCTATACATGGCTGCTTATGTGACAGTGCCAAAAATGCAAATACATTTGTGTTTGTATGTGTTTCACTTCTCAGCCCCCAGGTGCAAGAATTGATGATGGAATCACACTCAGCTGCTTGTAGCAGGATGACCTATGTGTTGGGGCATAAGCCTCTGCATAAGACCACTCTGTGGGATTCAGACTTGCTTGTCCTGCTAGTGCAGAGTCACTGAGATTAGGAGGACCATGTCAGTGAAAGTTTAGTCTGAAAAAAACCCTTCTCTTAGTACTACCGCTTAAAACAGTGATATTGTATCTTTAAGGCACCCCCTTCTTATTCCCTTAATACCTCGAGGCCTCTGAGTGATTCTGGAGGAGAGGATGAGTGCAGGAGTTTAAGGCATCTTTCCCTGCCCTGCTGCACTGCTCACTTGCTGCTCCGAAGGCTGTGCTTTGCTATTTCCATGGAAACCATTAGTTGCTAAGCGACCGGAGCATCATCTGTGCTGAGCCCTCGCATCTAATTATCCCATCACGGTGGCTGAGAGGGGCTTGGGGGGGATTAACTCCCCTACCATGGCAGATCCGTTGACAACAATTTAGTCACATTTAAAGGGGCATCGTCTCCCTTCTGCCACACTTATCAACACTCTCTTGCTTGGGCAATTAGCTTGGCTTTCTTGCACTGTGTGACTGTGAGGAGGAATAGAGTTTTCTACAAGCAGCAGACACACTATCTGTGCTCATGGTATGCTTGCTGCCCTTGCATGCAGCTCTGCTGGGAGCTCTTCTTTCTGTCCAAATTATGCATGATGCACTAAGCTGTACATTTGGATCATGCAGTCCTTGCCTTGTGGACTGTGTCTGGGCCATGCTTATAGTCATTTCTGTTGTGATAACCTTGATGCTGCCCTTATTGCCTCTGTCCCAAGAACCTGATGTCATGTCTTCTCTGTATCTGGGGTATTGCTGATTCTTTAAAATTTGACAGTGGAAGAAGTGGGGAGCTTGCTGTCTTCTGTCTGTCTGCAAACTAAAGGAAACATGGCATAGTTTGGTATTCAGTTTGGTATTACCTTACTGTTTGCTGCTGGGAGGGATAAAGATTGTCTTTGAGGAGCACTGAAAGTCTGAGGGGTCAAGTAACAACTAAGGAAAAACCTCATTTCCTGGACCTCTGTGAGTTGACAAAGCCACCAGCTGCCTGGTGAATTTTACACATTCAGATAAAATAGTCAACCTGAGAGCTAATTCTGATTCTGAGTTTGCAAACACAGGGTCAATGGCAGTGCAGGACTCAGCCTACCTGCCATGACAGAATGCATCCGAGTGGGGTTTCCAGACTTGTGAGGAGAATGATGGTGGTTTGAGTGACCTTTAGACAAATGCCAGAGTTCCATGAAAACCTGATTGCACCAGGTCCATGCTTGGGTAAATTGTATCAGCTTCTTGCCTGCTCCCATCAGAATGTATAGGGACTGATTCCTCAGTTTTCACTTTTTCCTTGGAAACAGTTGCTTTGTGATTTACTAAGGTGATTGCTGAATCAGTGAGAATGGGGGGGTTATTAGAAAGTTTTCCTTGTTTTTTTACTGCCTGAGTCTGTGAGCCAGCTGAGTGTTACTGCAAAGCTCCCTAGCAGTGTTTGCTATGCCTTGTATAGACAGTGAGGATACAGCTTCAGCAGAAGGGTGGCCCATCCTTACCTTTGAAAACAAGAGAATCCCTAATACCTCCCCAAACCGACTTTTTTCCTGTGTGCTCCCTTGAATTGTAACGTCTTTCACTGAAGCCAAAACCTTCAGGCACTATCCAGCCCTGGCAATATGTCATGCCAACCTGTTAGCACTGCTTCCACCCCTCTCCATTGGCACAGGACCAGAGCATGTGGCTCTTCAAGGGCTGAATGACCGGGGGCTATGTGGGATGGGCTAACTTGGGAAGATGGAGCGGGTGCCCCCCTTCACTCTCAGGGTACACAGATGATGGTGATTATTATTAAGAGCTCTCATAATGATCTCGAGGAGGGGCAAGTTCAGGAGAGAGACATATTTTGTCATGAAAACGGGAAATGTAATTAAAGTCCACATGTTAATTAAGAGATGGAGGGGAGAAATAGATGGATTTCTGCCCGAAGTCTCATTGGCATCATCAGTTGGGCACTTTGCATAATACTAATCAAGAAGGAAGAAAGGCTTTGGAGGAGAGGCATGAAAGAGGGAAGTTTTGCACAGAGGTTACTGTGGCTTTGAGTGGAGTGCAGTGTCAAGGAAAAGCTTTGTTTTCCCTGGCCAAGGCCGGGAAACTGAAAAGAGGAACGGTATCCACAGCCTTTTGCATTTGGTTCCTTGGTGTAAATTGGCTGTGTTGAGGCTCAGGAAGAGATAGTCCAGGCCTGATGGCCCACGAGTGTTTCTCTCTGGCCTGCCTAGGCACCTCCCTCTTCCCTGCATGGGGATTTTCAGACCTTGGAGTGTCAGACCAGTGCACTCACCCTCTGAAAAGAGGTGCATGTGAGAGAGTTCCTGAGCTCCTGTTGCCCCATCAGCAGTGGGTGTCCTGGCCAAGCACAAGTCTAGGGCAGCTTCTGGGACAGCAAGCGAGGATATCCCACAACATCGTGCAGATCAGGGCAGCTGCAACCTGCCCCTCTGGAAATGTGTAAGATGTCAAATCAGGTCCCTGGTGGTTTCAGGTGCTCTAATAAGGAGTTTTATGCTTGTTTTTTTTTCTCAGGTCAGGAGTCAATGAGATTACAGCTCTGCTGCTCTGACAGAGCAGGTACAGTGGGAGAACCTCACAGATTTGGGTCTCAGACTTTTGCCACATAGGACAGAATTGTGGAAACACGTTTGGAAATTACATCTTCCCTCTTTGTAGCAGAGACTAATGTATTTAACAAGGGGATCCTCCCATCCATCAGCTGTGCCAGAACCCCATTACCACAGTTTGGAAAAAGGAGCTGCTTTCTACACGTGCCTCATGTGAAGCTAAAGCAACGTATGGGAAGTGGGGTGAAAATGAGTAGAGGAGGTGTGACTGTAGGGGAGTGTGATGCACCTGCCTATGAGAGTGTACTGCAGAATCTGAATTCATCTGTGAGGAAAGAGGATAGTGTTCCATGTGTGTCTGATGCTGTTTGGGGGAGTAGAGGATAACTCTACTTCTTTGCAAAAGTGAGAAGAAGGTTGTCTGCCTGCAGAAATTAAGGGAACTGCTCGAAATGTAATTTGCTGTGTGTTAGGGACTCACAGGGATCAGGGCAAGAAAGTGTGCAAGCTTCTGACTCATGCACAATGTCCCAGAGTCAGGAAGGAGTAATCTAAAAGCTGCTTGAGCCATGTTCTGCATGTTAATGAGGGAGGCAGTGCTCACAAAAATGCTGCAGCCCAGCTCTTGCTGCCCAGCTTTGCTACCAGTGTAGCTGCTTCCCTGAAAAGAGCAAAAGGGCTTGTGCTGGCAGAGAGTGCATGAGGACTTGTGCAGAACGGTTAGCATGCCTCCTCACACCATCCAAAGGCAGGTGGGATGCTCCTTTTGTACCCAGGGTTTCTCAGTGGAGAGCAGCACCCCTCTACTCGAGCAGAGCATAGCATTAGGCAGAACCAGGGCAAAACTTGAGGAAGAGTGACGCAGCTCTTGTCTGTCAAGCACAATGAATTCAATTGGTAGGATTGTCTGTGTCTTTCCTGGTGGATGAACACTGTCCTGGAACAGCAACGACACAGCACCATTGCACAGAGAAATTAAAGTGAGGGAGTTTTGGAAGATAGAAAGTCACTGCTGAAGTTGGAATTTGGCCAGAACACTGAGTTGAGCAGCCAGGCTTCCTGAAAAGGTTGAGGGATTTGTAGTGGCTTGTTCAAAGTATCGCGGTTCCTTCCATGTGGCTGGCTGGGTGGGAGGTTTCCCAGCTATTGGATGGCCAGCAGCGTTTGCAGTTTGCTCCCTGACCTAGAAGTGGAACTGTGGAATGTCTCGCTCTATCCACTGGGCTATATGGCATCCATGCTCTTCCTTTTCACTCTTGTGCTCTCTATTTTGCTTTTCTTTTAATTCCTTTCAGCATCTTGGGGCTTAAAGCACTTTCAAGAAGAATTGATGTTAGGAGAGCAGCAGCTGAGGAAGCTTGCCAAATGCTCTACATTGGCTGACAGCTCTTCTCAAAAGCAGATGGTTACTAATTAAAGGGACTCAAGTATGGAGGCTGCATTGGCCTTCCTATTTGTTTTTCCTTCCTCTGATGAAAAGATTTTGTGATCTTGGAGGAAGATCATATTCCTATCTTCCCTGGGAAGTCCTGTTCTAGTGCTTGTAGTCCGTGGTGATCCCAATGCTATTTGCTGGGTGCAGGATCTTTCTAAGGAAGCAGGCTCACTGTTTGCTCTAAGCCCAAGGTAGCTGCCATGGGAGGTAGAACAGAAATGTAGCTTTAAAAAGAAAACACAAAGTGGGAGATGAAAATGAAATATTGGGAAGAGCTCTTCTTGGAGATCTTTGTCTGGACCTTTCCTTGAAGCCTTGTATTGTCAGTAGAAACAAGCCTGACATCGTGCCACCCTTTTGACTCTTGCCATCCTCGGGGAACTTGTTCCTCAGCCTCCTGCACTTTTCACACAGAGGAATCTTTTACATGGCCACTCTTGGGCCATCTGCATGCCCATGGGCTGCTCCATGTGGCTTTTCTCCATGGTACTGTGAGGTGGATGGCTGGGAAGATGAAAGGCAAACATAGCATGTTTCTCTCTTTATTTTCAAGAACATTTGGTTTCTAGAGCCAATCTTAACAGATGCACTGTCAACGCTTAGCGGTTCAACCTCGTGTGGAAGAACTGGGTATGAGGAAAACTGCATTGGCAGTAACAAACACCTCCCACTCAAATTCATTTCCATGAAAAGTGTAGCAGCTTTGTCTCAATTAAATTCCAGAGCTGTGGTCCTCCAATGCTGAAAGTTTGCTCCTCCCCTCTGCCACTGCCCCTTCCTCCTTCAAATGCAATCTCTTGCCCAATTTAAGTGAATATGTCACAGTTACTTAAGGAACAAAGAAGCAAACAAATGACAATTCTTTAAAAGGTAGCATTGCAATTGTTTGCAACTTCCTGTGCACACTCTTAACCTGTGAGGCCAAAGCACGAATTTTCTGGACAAAGAAAAAGGCAACAAGAAGGTGACATTGAAGAGCCTGGAGCAGCATCTCTTGCCTGTCTCTCAACCACGCCACCGTCACCACACCAGCTTTCCTGCAGAAACAGGCAGGAAATCTCTCAGCTACAAGGAAGAGCACAGTATGTACCACCTTGGTGCTGGCTTCCCAAGCTGACAGAGACAAGAGAGGCCCTTGGGGAAAGCAGGCAGTCTCATAGACTCACTGTGTCCAGAACTCCTTTTCATAGGTGTGGATGAAGAAAAGACCAAGCTAAAGACCGCATGAGCTGAATTACTTCATCTAGTACCTAACAGTCTTGCCATATTTTCCCAATTCCTCCCTCTAACCACTGCCTTTATCCCAGTTATCAGAAGCCTTGCAACTTCCCCATCCTCTGACAACCACAGCATCTTGTCCAAGGGGAAAGAGACAGGGGAAAAAGGGAGAAAAGAGTTTTTCCAGAAGCCAGTGAATAGCAACTGTGAACATAGTTCCCATGGTAACAGCAGGATCCAGGGGAAGAAAAGGGAATGTAAATCGGATTATTAGGGCGATGAACAGGGAGGAACAAACAAACCAGTTGCATCTGCCAGCCCAGCCAGGCCACTCAAACACCACCTACACCGTGTGCCCAAGTGCCGAATCCTCTTCTCACCTTAACACCTGCCCAGAGAGCTCCCTGGGCAGCACTTCACCCTACTCCAGAACCACCCAGGGAGGCGAGGTCCCCACAGCACAACAGAGCTCCTGAAGGAGTCCTGCCTCCCCACACCCCCAGCTCAGAACCTTTCCCTGGAGTGGAACAGTCTCTCTATAATTAATGCAATATATTACTTTCACTGTCTGACATCTTAACTGTAAATGAGGAGGAGGCTCAAAAAAGCCCTGAACATTAAAAAAAAAAAAAATCAAAGAGAAGTAATTTGTGAGGCCCAAGACTTATGTTACTTCACCCACAGGGGAGAGCAAGTACTCCACCCTGATGTTGCCTCCCACCGAGGAGATCACTTGGTTCTCGGTGTCTACACCTTATTAATGGCAGTTGTAGAGTGTGTTAAGGTACCTGTCACACAGGTATTCAAGACAGGCCATCTGTGCAGGAAGGCATGATCTAATAGTCTAAAGGACATAGTCTTAATCTGCGCCAGGGGGGTTTAAGTTGGAAGAATTTTTTTAGAGAAAGGATGATTAGACTTGAAAAGGTGACTGGACTGCCCAGGGAGGTGGTGGAGTCACTGTCCCTGGAGGTGTTTAAGGAAAGACTGAACATGGCACTTAGTGTCATGGTCTAGTTGATATGGTGGTGTTCATTGGTTGAACTCGATGATCTCAGAGGTCTTTTCCAATCTAATTGATTCTGTGATTCTGTGGTTGAGGTGCCAGCTGTACACCACTGCTGCTGGCAGGCATGGTGGGTTTGTATATCTTCGTATTCTAGCCTGGAGATAAGGATGTATTGCATGCTGCAGAAATTCATTTCCTTGCTTCTGTGCCTGGATGTTAAAGCTCTGTTTAGCATTTGTCACTGGAGCCACGGTCCATCCTTTTCCTCTTAATCAAAACATCCCCTTCTGCTGTGCATAAGCTGCTGTTCTGTCATGCACAGCCCCGGAGATGCCTGCATCTCCTTTGCATCCCCTGAGGGAGGAAGGGATGTAGTAGGAGAAATGTAACAGTAGGGGAAATACAATAAGGCAGCGTGTTTTCTGGCGTTACTCGGGCCCGCCCGCGTCCGCCAGGTGGCGCCACTGGGCCCCGGGAGGGTCCCGCTGCCCGCGGGATCCGCGGGATCCGCGAGCGCTCCCGAGGCGGGAGCGGCCGGTGCTCCGGGAACGGGAGGGACTACACGGGTGTCCGGTTAAACACTGACACTAGAGAGGAGGAGCGTGGGGAGAGGCAGCCAGCCTCCAGCACCCAGCTCACCGTGCTGGGCACTGTGGCAAGGGCAGGCTGGGGTTTGAGGGTGCCTATGAGTCTGTAGGGGTGGATGCAGAGTTTGTATGGAGAAAGGTGGAGGTATCTGCAGCATGATAAGACACTGAACAGACATGCAAGTGATAAGTAGCTGGTCAAGGACAGGGTGGTCTTGGCAAGGAGGACCTTTTTCTTATCCTAAATTCTGTAGAGTCCTTGCAGCAGTTAGATGAGATTCTCAGGACCTCTGGCCTGGGAGTACCATCAGACACGTTTTGAAAGTCAGAGGTATGGATGAAAAAGGGCTTGGTGAAAACGCTGGGAACAGGGCCTGAACACACAGATAGAGCCTGTGGCTTCACTCGGGTGGTTACCCTCACTGGAGCACACATGGCACATGAGCCTAGCCAGGCAGCTGTGTGTTGATGCAGGTGAGTCTTGCTGTGTCAGCCCTTTCTGCCAGGGTATTCCCTGCTTCCCTACAAAACAGGTGTGCACCTGAGATGCTGTGGGAGAGGCTGTTCCCCAACCTAGAGATTTGTGTGGTTGAGGCACTGCATACACCAAGATGCTCATGACTGTCTTAGGAACAGCGACTGCATGTGGGAAGGGGGATTTCAAGTGGCAGTCCAAGCTACCACCAGCACAAGTTCTTGTCATGCTGGCAGATGACACAAGGCAGCAGCTTGCTAACTTTTTCTGTTATGACCCAGTTTACAGAGGGGTGATTTCAAGTGACCCCAAATACTAATAGAGACATTGAATAAAATTGAATTTGTGTCAGGCCTGTGACCTTTCTGAAAACTCTCCTGATCTCTGCTCTGCAACTTGCTGACACAGGCTCATGTGTTTGCAGTGACCAAGCTTCCAGGGGTCCTCTGGAGATGAAGGCACTGAGTAAATAAATCAAAGGGAGGGATTACTCCGTTCCCAGTTCTGCCCTACCCTAAGACTGTAGTAGTGGTGACAGCAAAAGCTGTTCTTGCACCTTCCTTGACCATCTCTTTATGCTCTGGTACTGCACACCACAGATTGGATGGTGCTTGCTCTACAGTACAGATCTAGGGCTGGCGTCCATGTGCCGTGCTCTGTTCCTACTGTTTGAGGTCGCACAGGCTCGTGCGTGCCTGCAGAACGTGTGTCTGCCCCGACACAGTCGCCAACACCCATCCTGGGCACATCTGCGCAAAGATTTTGCCCGTCTGCGATGTGCGTTTGCCCACGCACGTGTGCACGGTGTGTGTGTGCTGTGCACGCCGAGGCTGCCAGGGGGCCCTGCCGTGCCAGGGCCCCGGGCTGGCGGAGCGGGCACGGAGCTCCGGTAGCCGCCGGCCTGTTCCATCAGACCCGAGACTCTTCGCTGCCCGCGCGACTGGCGGGGGTGCCCAAGGTGGGAGATCCCGTCGCTGGGCGGGGAGCCCCGCAGCCCTGCCGAGACCCCCGGCTCCCGCCCGCCCGGGTTCTGGGCGAGGGCTCTGCGTGCTTTGTGTCGCCGCGGCCGCGGAGCCAGTCCCGCTGCTCAGTGTTTCCAGACCCGCACTCGGCGGAAGGCGCCGTATCAGGATAAGAGTCCCCGCCGCCACCACCCGCCCGCTCCTGCCAGCCCGACCCCGGGGGCGGTGGGAGGCGCCGACTCCGCCGATGGCCTCATTTATCACGCTGTGGCTTCGCTAAACGATTTAACCCTTCGCGCCCCCTCCGCGGGCGCTGCCGGCAGCGGGCGCGGTGCCCGGCCCCGCGGGCTGCCCACTGGGCTCCGGCTCTTCTGACCCTACCGGGTGGCAGGGACAGCAGCTCCTTCGCAGCTCTAGTGCCAGTAAACCTCAGCCTTTTCTCGGTTTGCTCCTTGGCAGGGCCTGCCCTGGACAGTAGCAGTGTGCCGAGACCAGGGACAGCCATGCCAGGGCCCCGCACAGAGCAGCCCAAATGCATCTAGAGCAGGTAGCAAAGGCCACCTGAGGCCAGGCACTTGTGGTAGGAGTGAAGCTCATCTCCCGTGCCAGGATTCCAGGAGCATCAGGACTATGTGGACCTGGGATGACTTCCCCAGGACTGTAGTGAGGTGTTGGAAGGGTAAGAGTGGCGCTAGGGCATACGGGGGTCACAAGAAGGGAAGAAGACTGGAAGAGCTGCATTGTGTCTGCGCCCGTACAGGCATCATAAGTGCATCAAGGCGTTGCAGCAATAGCAGGGCACCCAGGATCCCAAGTCTCTGAGTCTTTGTAATCCTGGAACCGTATCAGGAGTTTGTCTTTGCTAGATGAGGGTCTGTCAGCTGTGCTATGGCTGCAGCAGCATATTTTCATTTGGAAAGAGAATGTCTCAGTTTGATTAAATTCTCCCTTGGTACCCCAGCACAGGCTGTGTTTTGCCTTTAGGATTGCAGCAAAGGAAAATCCCAGTGTATGGAGGGGGGCCAGTGCCCAGCTGTGGCATGAGGATGCTGAGCAGGAGACTGTGGCTGGCTGGCTGGCTGCATCGCTTCACGTGTTGCCTTTGCACCTGCCAGTTTCTTCTGGCTGCAGTGGGTGAACAGTCTTGGTCTGCTGGAGATGTGATGGTTAATAAGGAAGTGGGCTAATTAGGAAATGGGCTGGGATCCCATTTGAAAGGAGAATCCAAACTGGGCACTTTTGATTCTGTCCAGGTCCATCTAGCCAAGAGCACAGGCTGCCTAGGCAGCTGCAGAGGTGGCAGAGGTAGCACAGACTCCTTGCAGCAGCCTGCTGCTGGCGGCTGCCCTGCTAAAACTCCAACGAGCATGAAGTGAGGGAACCTATTCTTCCCCAGCTGGCTGCAGGGCTGGGCACAGACCTGGGACCTCTCGTGGGTTGGCTTTTTTCCCCTTTCCCTGAGCGATGGCTTTGTGATACCATCAAAACAGAAGTGGGATTGAGACCTTGCAACACAGTCCAAGGGAGATGGAGGAACTCATCAGGGACTCGTGGGGCTGTGGGATAGAATCTGTGTCAGTGTCTGAAGGGAAGAAGGCGGCACTGTGCACAGGAGTATGCATAGGGATGGGCAGGACTGAGGGGAGCATGGGAAGAGATGAAAAGATGTTTTTAGGCCAGAGTCTACCTTAGGAGCAGTAACGTAGCCTCTTCCATCTTCTTGCTGGACCTTTGCCTTTTTGGGAGAACACAGGATGTGTGCCAGGTCTGTGGATTTAATGCTGGACCTACCACCGGGTCTGTAACTACATGGATCAGCAGAGAGCAGCTCCTAAAAGGGCATTTCACAACCCCAGACTCGTCTCCTTCGGCCCAATTCATCTGGGCTTTTCCATCTCTGGGGCCTCTGCTGCAGATTGGTCTGGGACTGGAGTGACCCACTGGGAAATGCTTTGCAGCTCCAGCTAACTGTGAGTCTCATCGTTAATTCCAGTATATTTAATTGGACATAATTAATCATATTCATAAGTATAATGAGGGCCTTGCTCACAGGGGTCTTGTGAAGGTCTGAGCTTGGGGGCTGGTATTCTGGAGAGTCAATGGGAATGAACAAGTCCCAGAGCCTTGGAGATGGCTTGGGACAGGCTTCTGTGTACTCCACATGTCCTCACTGGCAAAAGCAAGACAGGACAAATCCAATCATTCTGTAACCCAGTATTCTCTGCATCCCAAAGAGGTAGAACGTGTCAGGAGCTTCTGGGTGGCTGGTCCCAGTTCTTCCCAGGGAAGGCTGGAGTCACTGTCACAGATGGCTCCCTCTTGGTCCTTGACTAGTTTAGAAGGGAGACTCTTGTTTGTTTTGTGTGTTGTGTGTATGTTTTGTGGCCCAAAGGCATGAAAACCCCATGGAAGCGAGAGACATGTAACAGCCAGTCTGGGCATCTTGGCTAGGGGCTTGCTAAAGTGCTGCTGTGCCAGGCAGCTCCTGGGATGAGCTGTTGCTGTGGTGGTGGTGGTGGTGGTGGTATTGCCACAGAGAGGCTTTGAGGAGCTCCAAGGACTCTGCTTCACTATCTCCTCCCTTCTCTGTCTCTCCTAGTGTGGGTGTAATGATAGAGGAGGGAAGGGGAGACTGGAAGTCGGAGTCAAGTGCAGGGAGAGCAGCTAGCCCAGAAGATGTTAATTAAAGAAAGGCTCAGTGCTGAGCCGGCAGCAACTGGTCCTCCTGCTGACCTTTCCCAGTCTCACTTTGCCACTTTCATGTGCACAGGCTGGGAGAGATGTGAGAAGCTGTGATGTAGAAAGCCCAGGAGGTTGCAGGGAGGGAGAGGCAGCCAGAGGACCTGGAGGACGGGTGGCTCTGTGTGTCCCTTCTGCACCACACCTGACTGGAGGGAAGGAGCTGCCTGTCTGCCCCTGCCACCGAGCTGTCCTACCAGACAGTGGTGGCTAGGCACTGTATTTACTGCGCCTGTGCATGCCATCTGCAGGGACATGAGCCCAGTGCTGCTACTGGGGAGGATGAAAGTGTGAAAATATGTCACTGCTTGCTGATGAGGCACTCGGGAGCTCACCAGAGAGGCAGGGAGATGTATGGCCTCACCACTCCCCTGGAGGGGTACATTCCCCTTGGGTGGCTGGTGTAAGCAAATGATGCTCGATGCAAAGGGGTCCCTAGTGCCGGCCCACTCACGCAGTCTGCGGTTCCCCAAGGGAAAACCCAGATCATCCGCAACCCGTCCCTTCCGTCTGCTTCGGCCTCGGGTGCTTTCCACAGGCATTTCTGCAACCGAGAGATCAAAGAGGCGCCTGCACACACCGATGTTGCGTCCTTCCGTTGGGGTTGGAAGCAGCCGGCGCTTCTGCTCGCCCGCCCGCCCGCCCTCCCTCGGCGGCCGCCGCCGCCACTGTTCGCTGGGCCCCGCCGCAGCAGCGTCTGCCCGTGGGGGACGAGGGTGGGGGGGCTCCGCCTCCAGCCCCTCTCGCCCGCCCGGGGGGCCGGGGGGTCCCGGTACCGCCGGTACCGCCGGTACCGCCAGTGCCGGGAGCTCGCCCCGCGCCCCGGCAGGGGGCGCTGCCGCGCGCCGCCCCGGCTTTGATGGGGTGACGACGCCGTCCCCATCGCCGTCCCCATCGCCGTCCCCATCGCCGTCCCCACCGCCCCTGCTCCGGGGCAGGCGGCTCCTCCGCCCCGGCCCGGGCGCTGCGGGTGTGAGCAGAGGGGCCAGGGTGTGTTAATTTTCAACTGCAGCCGCTGCCTCCCGCCAGCGGAGCTTGGTCGCTTGTCTCCGCATCCCCCTCAAGCTCTGCAACTCTCGGGGACGCTGCCAAGTGGTCCCTGCTTCTAGCCCTCTCCTCCCAGCTCCACCCCTGGGCGGTTGGTGCGCTGCAGGCAGGAAGGTGACACGTCCTGTCTAGGATGCTGCTGGCATCGCCCAGGAGCGGGCGGGCTGGCTCCATAGCCTGGTGTGCGTGTGCGCTGTGCAGCTCCCATCCATGGAGGCTGTTGCTCAGGGCAGGAGGGTGGTTAATGCCTGGAAAACTTATTGGTAAAGACAGTAACGTGATGCCCTTCCCAGGTGTTGGGGCCAGTCCTTGTGCCTCGTGCGTAAGAATCATAGAATATCCTGAGTTGGAACGGACCCACAAGGATTATTGAAGTCCAATTTTGCACAGGCTCTGGAAGACACGGCAAAGAGGGGGTCAACTGTGGGATCTCCCCGGCAAAACGAGGGTTGAGAACAGGATACGCGGGGTGTCCAAACAGGAGGCTTGCGGGACAGTGTTTCGGGTGGTAAAGCAGGGCAGGCAGAAGGATGCTCAGCAGGAGCATCCCCTGTGCTGTAGCTGGGAGGTCTGTGATGCAGTTCTGCAGATCCCGGCGGTGCTGGGACCCGTGTGCCATCGCGTACCTGTGTGTGAGACGCGTGGGTGTGCGACACCTGGATGGCCACTCGCAGAGCGCCGGTCGCTCCCCGCGGGAGGCCCGGGACGGGCTGACGGTCCCCGGCAGTGGTGCCGGCCCCGGTACCCGCCGGTGCCGCCGGTCCTCGGCGGTGCCGCTGGGCGGCCGGCGGGGCGCCCGCGACCAGGAAGCGGTTAATCGGCGCGCGGGGCTTTTATTTTGACAGGGCAGCGCCTGGCTCCGGCTCGGAGGAAAGTGAATGATCCTGTTTCTCCAAATGATTATTCAGGCTCCGGCGGAGAAAGGAGCACTCGGCCCGCAGCGCCTCGCCCTCGCCACGGCGCCCCCGCCCGCGC
>NW_020884916.1:71011-130672 GCF_003945725.1 Corapipo altera | reverse complement strand
GAGCCGCCGTCCGAGCCGGAGACCCCGGGCCAGCTGCCGTACCGCCGCTCCCGAGGGCGGCGATAACTTGGCCTGTCCCCCGAGTCCGGCCGGCTGCGGATGTGCTGTCAGTGCCCCCGCTTGCCTTGGACGTTGCCCCCGGTCCGCGGGACCCTTCCCGCTCCGCTCTTCGTCTCGGGAACCGCTCTTCCCGGGTCCCTGTCACTCGTTGCTGCGGTCGCAGGCGATTCCTCGAGGACCAAAGTGCCTCGAGTGGAGCTCCTCTCTAGGTGCAAAGAACTTACTCGCGTTGCGTCTGGTTTTACCGGAGCTGCTTTGGATTTTGCAAGACACCAAGCTGTATCGGTGCTGTTAAAGCCCCAGGGAGGATTGGAACTCGCCACATTTCACGTGGTGTTTAAACAAACGCTCCTGTCCGAGCCCATCCTAAGTGTCAGGGGAGACGTCTACCTTCTCTTTGCGGTGTCCTTCTCGATGGGCTTCGGTTCCCTCTTGAGGTAAACCAGGCATGTGATTGGCCTGGAAACACTACATGTACATGTTTTCCTTGCACGCAGAAAGGAACCGATGTAACAAAACCTCCCCTGCGTTGTATTAGGGACGTGTCTTTAGCAGGTGGTGAACTTGTTCTAGCCCCACTCTGCTAGCAACCACTTGCTGGAATAGAAATGCGAGAAGGATGCATATCTGAACACATAAGTAATGCTACATGACAGGGCAGGCTGTTGTGTTGTTGTGTGCAGTGTCTGCACGCCTTGGGGGCAGCGCCGTATGACAGGGTGTCAGGCTGCGGCATCAGACGGTTGTGCCCTGGCTGTGCCAGGCAAAGGGCTGCCAATCACACACCTTTGGCTGCAGAGTGGTGCTACAGGAACCTTAGTTGCACACTTGTGACCTGCAGGATCCGTGCTGCGAACGTGGCTCCCGCTCTTTACCCTGCCTAAATGCTGTTTCATGCCAGGCACGCAGTAATGACATGCAGCTCTTTCTGTCTGTCAGTCACATAGGGAATGTGTGTGTGCCTTGCTTTGCTACTTTGGTGGCAGGAGATATAAGAACAGTGAGTCACTGAGGAAGTGATTTGCCCAAGGTCGCATGGCAAGGCTGTGATGGTGCTGAAGCAAGACCTCTTTGACTCTGGTGCCTGCGATAATACTGGCTGCCACCAGCATTATGTGTGGGGTATGTAATACACACCCAAAGCTGGTTCTAGTGCAAAAATCTCCAGGCTGACATTGTTGTGTGATTCTCCTTGATGGAAAGATGAGTGTATCAGTGTGCTCTCTCTACAACAGAGGCTCCATCAGAGACTTTTTCCAGAGCGTTCACAACCTAAATGCTTAAGAACCTTTTCGTTTGTTTTTTAATGTGTGTGTTACCATTTTAGCAGGGCAGATGGTGTGATTGGTCCCTCCCCACCATCCTGACCTGCATCTTCATTACCTTGAAAATCCATTTTGTGGTGTTTTCTGTGGTACAGTGTTGTAGGTGTTACAATATCTCCCTGTCCCTGAAAGTCCCTTTCCTTGTTCCAGACCCCAGCCATGGGAAAGAAATAAATAGGCAGCAGCTGAAGGAAAGCTTACTTAGAAACTAGAAACCACAGTTGCTCAGTTGAAGAAAGTAAAGTAGTTGTGTTTTGTACTTTCAAGCCCTTTTACATCTCACTCTGTTGCTGTTGGAAGGTGGCTCTCTGGCCACTGTGTGACAGAGGGGACAGACTGCTTCATGAAGCTCCTAGGCCATCACAAAGCTGGACGTACCAAGCTCACTGGGCTATGCTGCTCCAGGGTGGCTGCCAAGGATGCGCTGGAGTTGCACTTTAGCTCTAGGCTAACTCCAGCCCACAAGCTGTGGACCTTGCCTGTGCTGGCCTGGAGTTTCTGAGGTCCAAGTTCAACTCAGCTTTTGACTTTTCTATCAAGTTGTTGACCCAGTTGGCATTGTCTTATCCATACTTACTGTTTTGGGGGGGAAAAAACCCTTGCTTTTCCATCTCACTGCTGCTGTCCTCTCCTGCTGAATGCTGTGAGTGCTTTCCCTTCTGGCAGCTCTTGCTGTGTGGAGGTATGTGGAAGGGAGTGGTAGCTGGAGAAGGAGGTCCTTGATTCCTTCTGCAGGGAGCATCAGCTGTGTCCCAACCAGTGGCTTTCATACTACTATAGAGGTGTTGCTCTTTGTTACTCTGGTTGCCTTCAGCTGGTTGCAGGGTCCCAAGTAAAAGATGGGTCCTGGGATTGTTTTCTGTCTCTTCCAGCCCCATCTCTTGTCGGTACAGTGTCCAGTTCAGCACTGAGCATTGGCATCAGAACAGCTCTTGCTTCTTTGCCCTGTCTTAGGTGATTGCATTGGGCTTCACTGCTGCTGGGAGGGAAAGTTCTTAGCCATCAAGGATGTGTCTGTGTCCCCCAGAGGTCCAGATGTGCTGCTGCAATGGGTTTAATCTGCTCAGGTCTAGCCATTTCCTAGGGATGGCACAGGCCAGCTTTCAGCTCTTAATTGTTGACTGGTAAATGCATTTTGTGGTAATCTTGCACGTGGTTCTGAATTTCCAGAGGGTGGTGGGATTCTGACTTTATGTAGCTGATCTCCATGAGATTTAACTACCCTAGGAGATTTCTCATAGCACTGAAGCTGTGGAAAAATCACTGTCTTGGAGCAAGGGGCCTGGGAAGCATTGCATCTGTTTTGCTTCTCAGTTGTGCATCTCCAGCAGCTCTGTGTGGTGTGGGGGTTGAAGGTGGACACAGAGATATTCCTCAGTTCTTCCCAGCTTCTCTTTCAAAGCTGCATGCTGCTTTCCAGTGGGTTGATCTACGCTGCTCTGCTTTGGCTTCCTTTCTGCGACCGCCACCCCTGGCAGCCCTGAGTGGAAGATACCCAGGAACTGTTACCGGAGATTGGTGGGGATGGTTTCTGTTGCTGTATTTTGCCCTTCCTCAGCGTCTCCTGGGGAGGTAGCACCAGTCAAACCACGTGGTGTGGATGAGAGGCTCCAAGTCTTGCTTGCTTGGGCCCGGACCTTATGTTCCTTCTACCCCTCTTCCAAGGCATGGGAGGGACCGTTGGAGACATGCCTGTTCAAAATGGACAGGGTTGCCTTGATGCCAGGCAACAACCCTCCACTGGAGAAAGCAGTGTGAGAATGATGGGCTGCAGTGCCCTGAAGAGATGAGCGGGGAACCTGTTCTGCTCTTGCTGAATGCATGTCCATGCTGGGCACAGCCAGGGGGATGAGGCCTGGTTCCCACTTGCTCAACACTTTCTGGAGTCGTAGTCTGGTTCTTTGGCAGCTACTGGTGTCTGGGCACAAGTGTATTCCAGTGTCCTTGATGAGTACATCAGGCAATGGTTTCCAGCCCCTTTCCACTGCCCATGATGGGAGGACAGTGCCTTCACCTGGGCACCTTGTCCTACTGTGTCTTTCTGGGCAGCTCTAGGCAGAGGAACATGCTAGCTATGCCTTGGCATCTTTGGGTGACAGCACTTCTGCAGTGTGTGCAGATTGCCAGCTTAAGCTGGAGCCACTAGAGAAAACAACGCTTTGGTCTCTAGGTTTTTCTTCCCCCCAAGAGCAGGACCTATGTTTGGGTGTTGGGTTTTTCAACTGTGACTCAAGATGCCTTGAATCCCAGCTGGGGGATGATGGGGAGCCTCTTTTGATGCTGGGGTAATAGCCTCAAGATGGCTTTAGGACTGGGCTGTGCACTGTGCCCAGAGGTGGGGCGTCACCCTGTTTGGTGAGGAGCGCTGCTGTAGCCAAGTCCTGGGCCAGAAGCCAGGTTTGTTATCCGTGCCAGAGAGGGCAAGACTTGGAAAGCGAAGCAGAGCTCCTCCTGTGTGAGAGATGGCCTCAAATACCAAGCAAAACCACAGAGTGCTCCTTGTTCCTGCCTGTGCATACTGGTCTTCTCTCTCCCCAAAGTATGTGGGAGGCTGCAGGATGGATCTGCTAGGGAGCAGGAGGGCTGTGCTCCTCAGGCACGTCTGCACCATCCTGCCTCTTCATAGTGCTGGTTGGGCTGTTTTTTTGCAGTTTTATTTTGTGGGTTTTTTCCCTTTTAACTCTGCCTCTCCTATTTCTGTATTTTCCCCATCCTTGCTGCTACTGGTTTGAGGGCCACCTCCTTGCAGGTGGGCTGTCCAGAGCAATGCTGTGTGTGGTTGCTCTGTTCCTTCTGTCACAGCTCAGCTGAGCAGCTTTCCTTTTCCTCATTCAGCTGCTACTGCAGTGGCTGAGGAGAGGAACAGGCCAGGATATGGTTTGTGTAGAAGATGGTCCGCGGCACTGACTGTTTACAGACTCCGTGCTTCTCAAAATGTAAGCACAGGAAATGCCAGGCTCCGCTGGGGTCTGTGTGAGCAACGTGGCTCCTGCACGCTGGGTGTCTCACAGCCTCTGGCCGTAGCAATCTTCTGCCTTGTCACAGCACAGAACAGGTTTTAAACACTATGCAGAAGCAAGGGCTAGAGTTTTTTTACCTTCAAAATAGAGGCTGAGAGGAAGAGTGAAAGGAAGTGACTTAACCAATGAAAGGAAGGGAATATGGGGCAGAGCTAGGCACAGAAGCCAGGATTCCCAATTCCTGCTCACTGCTCCTACTCCACTGCCTCTCTGGGTCTCAGCCTCTTATTCGAGTCCAGGTATAAGTGGGCTTTTCTAGTCCTCTAAGAAGCTGGAAGTCAGGAGCACATCTCGTAAAGTATCCTCAATGCTCGGTGCATCTGTGAGCTTTCCAGTCCCTAAGTGTTTCATATCCAGGATTTGCCCAGCTGAAGTTAGAAAGCGACAACTGGTGTGGTTACAGCAGAGTCTCAAACCCTTGTCCTTGGCTACTGAGTCAAGCTTCTGGTTCTCCACAGAGCACCATGATCCTCATCTGGTATGCATTCTGCAAAGAAATGCCCCTCTCCCAGAATGCTGTACCCTTGTTTTGAGGGCCATACCCAGCTTTCTCTTAAGGACTGAAGTTAAGGGACCTGTTTCTCTCTGCTTGCAGTGTGTCCCCTGCTGAAGTTGGCTTCATGAATGGTCTTTCTTGACTTGCCACCCAGAGCTTGATACCTGTCTGATCAGATGTGCAATGGTTGCCTGGTTCTGCAGGCAGGGCCTCTGTGGAGCATTGCAATCTTCCTAATAGAAAACAAAATCTTAACATACTCTTTAGAAGAAAGATCCTGCTAAATAGCTGTGTATCAGGGTTCACGTAGTGAACAGTTGTGCTCCCCTTTGGATGGGCAGGGGCTCCAGCAGTGAGTGCAATGACTGTTGCTTCTTTCTGTTGTTGCGCTGTGCTGGGCTTCAGGCCTTGGGAAAGGCTGCAGTTGGGAGGGAATGCTGGCTTATGAAAAAGTGGTTGCAAGGGTCCTGAGGAGCTGTGCTGTAGGTCTCCATGCTCAGGGCAGTGAGGAGCTGGACAGCGAGCTCTGAAGGGCAGTAACTGAGTGCAAGGGCTGCATCTCTGGGCGCGACTCTTCCCAACAGCAAGCTGGCCAAGGCTATGGAAACCCCTGCAGCACTGGAGCTTTCACCACTTCCTTGGCAGGATTTGTTCCAGTACTGATCTGCAGCAGAGGATCAGCCTAGACAGGGCCTGAACGGAGTGGGTCCGGCCACAGACGAGCCTCAATCCCAGCAGTTAGGCTGGGCTGAAAGCTGCCTGTGTCCTGCCTCTGCGTAGCCTTGTTTGAACTTTCCTCTGGCACGGAGCAAAAGGAACAGGGGAGTCCTAGGGCTGGTCCAAGCAAGTTTCCTCTGCTCTGTCTGCCCCCATATGCAAAGGGGGGGACAGCAGCAGCTCCAAACTGTCCTCCCAGAGCAGAGCAGTTTGGAGGGGCCTTGGTCACAACAGCTTTTGAGCAAATGTTTTTTTTGCTTCTGGTGTTCCCTGCTTCTTGGACTACGACGCAGGGAGGGGGAAGTGAAACTGTGGTTCAGACCGAGCTCTCTGGATGGCAAGAAAATTGCTGAGTAGCCGGTTTCCAGGTTGCCGAGGTCCTAGCCAGGGCCCGGCATGGCTGCCAGAAGCAACAGGCTTGGAATTTCCTCCGCCTGGTGCCAGCTCCACTTGGGCTGGCCGTAGCACCTCTGCTGGGGCCAGAGCTCCTCTTGAGCTCTGCAGATGGGGCGCTCCCAGAGCAGGGGTTACACCGGAGCTGGAGCTGCCCCCCTTGTTCTCGCAGCCTGGTTTCTATTTTCTTTTCCAGGGTCCAAGATGTTTTGAATTATGCAGCCTGCGCCTCCCACGGGGCTCCTTGAGCAGCCGCCTAACGAGCTGAGCTCCTGACAAACTTTGCTCTGGCTTTGGCTACGCTTGGAAAATTTTACAGCCTTTTCACAAAAAGGAAATGCCAGGAAAGGCCTGTCTCTTCTTACTTTTATGAGGGGGTCCCAGTTGAGAGAGGGTGAGATGGGTTTGGAAAAGAAGACAAGAGAGATTTTGTATATGGCCGTATATATGCTTTCTAGAGACCAGGGTAAGCGGCCTCGGTGCCCTCTGGCAGGGCGGGCACAGCAGGGGTGAGGCCTGCAGGGTGCTCAGAGGATGCACTGTGGGCACATGGAAGCAGTGACTCCTTTTCTGCAGGGAGGTGGTGGTCTGTGTCTTCCCTCCCAGCTGCCAGCATAGCACTGGCTGTTCAATCTTTGCTAATTATGGTTTTTCTGAATGGTGGTGATTTTATTTCTGCTGTGGTCACAGGCCACATGGATGTGCTGCACGTCGGTCCGCAAGGGTCAGGGGAAGGACTGCTGCCAGGTGCTGTGCTGGTGGTCTCCTTATCACAGGGGACAGCACAGCGCCTTGGCAGGGTGCTGGGGACACAGGAATGTACGAATACAGGTGCTGCCAGCACAGTGTTTGACCCATAAGGGATAGTCTTGTGTAATTTGCCCCTTTGGCTTAGAAACCATGTTACAGTAGGAGAAACTGGGACACAAAATAAGCTGTGACTTGCCGGCCTTCCCTTTGTAAGATAGTGCTGAGAAGGGAGCCAGTAACCCCCTGTTTTGGATAAACTCCCCTTTGGTGAGGTGCTGAAGGTCTGCCCTTGCATTTGTCTAGTTTCCTTCAGGAGAGCCCACCAGTCATGTCGTGGATCTCTTGACAAGCAACTTCTGCCTGGAGAGGCACTGAGGGTACAAGGTCCTTGCCATCCTCCTTGCATGTCCTCTCAGTGTTCCAGGTCCCTTTCCAACGGTGAAAAGGCATCTGTGGAGACTGGGATGGGGGTCTTGGTTGGAGCCTGTAAAAAAGCAGCAGCCTGGAGAGTTGTGGAACTTCTGCAGGAGGGATTGAGGTTTCTGTGCGATCCATAGGCATCAGCTGCTGCCAGTCGTGGTGGATGAGTGTCAGATGCGGGCAGCGATGGCTCTGAGTGGAAGGAGCCTCGTGCTGGTTCTGCTTTGAGGGCTTTGCCTGTTAAACTTGTCAGGAGCGTGGCTCTGGATAGCTATTTGATTTGGCAGCCTGCGCAGGCCTGGCAGCACTAAGAGTGGGATGTGGGCACCAGAACTGTGCCCTGCTCTTCCTTTTTTCATCGCTCCACCCCTCCCCGGCTTTCTGCTGTGTTGGGCGGGAAAGAAAGCACCTCCCCAGGGCTGCATCCCCTCCTCCACCTAGAAAATCAGTAATATGTCCCCTTTCCTTTCACGGGGCTCATATGCAGAAGCTGAGTCTGCATTTGACAGGGAAGGCCAAGCACCTTCATTCTGCTGCTGAGAATTACGAGAGTGGCTCTCCTGTTGGCTTCTTGCAGTGATGAGTTTCTCCATCCCAGCTCATTTCAGAGCTCAAAACACATGGGGAGCTGCTGGGAAGACTATTGAAAATATAGTTAAATACCTTACTGTTATTTGTTTCTGTGATGCCATCAGCATATGTCTGGTTTAGAATGGCTGAAGTGGATGTTTTTTGTACTCTTTATTTAGTTTCCTAGTTTTCAGTGGGGAATCCTGTTTCATGTGAACCTGACACTGCAGAAGAAAAGACCAAGGCCTGTTTGTCCTCTTTGCTGACAGAACAGTACAAACCCAGAGGAAACAGATAAATACAGGGGCATGGATGTGCTTCAGTCCGTAGCACCTTTTCTTCCAAAACATTTCCACAAGTCAGAGGTTCAGTGATGGTCTGCCTAGGCTGCCTACCTCTGCTGGAGAATGCAATGCAAGTTTTGCTCCTCATGCTCTTTAAAAAAAAAAAAATCAAAAAAATCAGAATATTCAGTGTTAGAATCTGTACTTTGGAGCCTGTTTCAAAAAAAACCAACAAAGCAAACAAAAGCCCCTCCAAAACCCAAACCTGTTTTTGCTCTTTGAAAGTCAATTTCATGAGTTGAAGTTGTAAATGTTTTGTTGATAAAAAAAGAGTTACTTTGCCTAAAGCAGAACTTCAGCAAAGAAATGTCCAGCCATTTTCAAATATTTTGATAAAGACGTAATTTTAGCCCTGATCTGTTATTTTAGTGAGAAGAGCGATTTTTCCACTTGTTTGTGTGGTCAGGACCTTACCTGTAAGAACTGCTCCCTACCCCACCTTGCGGTTTTGGAGTATTTGGAGACTCAGCTACTGGTGGCACACATTTATCATGTGGTTTATTATGCTTTTTAATCAAAAGTAATTTCACAGAGTCATAGTATAATTAAAATGTATTCTTTGTATTAGTAGGATTTAGTCTTCCCTTTTTTTTTTCTGCACCACAGTTTAAGGGCTGAGGGCATTTTTCTGATGCTGTTGCAATAATAGGCTGCTGTTAATAGGTCCTTTCCCCAGAACTCCTAGCATCAGCCTAGAGGCCCTTGGAGGTCCACAGTCGGTAGGTTTAACACCAGTGAAGCAAACCAGCCACCTTGGGATTTCCTAGTTCTCAGGCTGATGCTGGCAGTGCCATGTTCTGAGCTCTCTCAGTGGAAAGGGGTGATGTTGGCATCACTTAGGGCTGCTGATGCCTGTCAGGGTGATGCTGAGATTTGTATTCATCTCAGTGCAACCAGATGGAGAGGTTAATTGCTTTGCCCAGCCTGGGGTTGAAACAAGACTGCAGAAGAGGGAGCTGTAACTGGTGGTTGGTTAGTTGGAAGGGGAGAGAAGAGAGGTGAGGTCCAAGAGTAATGCCCTCTTTTGGCATTGCCCTTCCCCCAAGACCTGGTCCTGAGCATGTTGGATGGCTGCTGTTTCACTGTTTGATCCGTGGCTGTTCCTGGCTGTGTGTGGTGTGGGGCTGTGGTGGCTGTTTGCAGTGTTTTTGGAAAAGCTGCCGAGGGTATGCAAAGCATTGATCTCTCTTGGAAACAGATAGGAGAATCCCAATAGCAAATGCTCCAGGAAGCCAGGCTCTTACTTCTCTTGCTACCTCCTTGTCTTCTCACTGGGCACAGATGTTGATGTGCTCAGATTGTGACTCAGATCATGGGCAAGTGGCTCAGCTTGAGGTGAGAGCCTGGCAGTGCTCCTACCAGACGTGATGTGCTGATGATCAGGGAGGGGACAAGGCAGAGCTGGGACCCAGCTCAAGAAGAACATGTGCCATCCAGGCTCTCTGTTGTATGCAAGGTGTGTGTCCACGGGGTCCTCCCTGCTCTGGTGAGCCATGGCTAATAGTTGACCCTGGGCTCAGGAAGGAGGAGAGGCGTGGGGGAGTTAGGATTGTAGCATCAAACAGAGAGGAATCTGTGCGTTGCCCTGGGCCAATAGACTAGTCTAATGCCTTGTCTAATTTGCACATCCATTAATTTTTATTTTAAGAGGACTCAAGTGGACCCCAAGTGCCAGACTGCATCTCAGTATGCTGTAGGAGGAGCCCAGGAATTGCTTGATTTGATCTGAAAAGCCCTTAGATGGTATCGCTTAATGAGCCAAAGACCCCTCTGGCTGAAGTCAGTTCCTCTCAGTCCGAAATGGGCAAGTGCTGATATTTCTGGGAGTCTGTTCAAGTTCCTTTGAACAGTCTGGGCAGTGAGTGAGTGAGAGGGGTTTTCCTTTGAACAACCTGGGCAGTGAGTGAATGAGAGGGGGTCTTGTAGTCACTGGCGATGGTCAGGATGCTCTCTGCCATCAGCTGTCCCAGTGCCAAGGGACCAATTTTCTAAGGTGCTGCTTGTGACTTGTCAAACGCTGCTTGGCTCACCACATCGCAGGTGCAGGACAAAACCCATGGGAGAAGGGTGGTTGCAGGGTAGCTGCTGGTTGCAAAGCTCCCCTGGTCAGCCTTACTGCTGTGGGGTGGGGAGGAAGCCAACCTCCCCTGCCCAGAGGCAGGAAATGAGAACCACGTGGGCTGCCTTGGAGCTCCACCGGCAACTCGTGCTTACACCGAAAGCAGCATGGCTGGGATTGGTCTCACTGCCTGCCTGCCACGGCACTGGTTGTCTTGTTCTGTGTCCTCCGTTTGCAAAGAGAGGGGGGTAAAATGGGTGTCCCCTTTTGGCTCCAGTGCCAGAGGGGGAGGCTGAATCCAGAGCTTCTGGTCTCTCTTCTTCTTTCTGCTGTGCATCAATCCTCAGGCGCTTGCCCAGGCTCTGGCTGGGAGTGCCTGTCTGTTGCCTATGCCAGGAATAAAGGCAGCTCATGGGCTGTGGCGCAGCCAGGCTCAGCCTCAGCTACAGGATTTGCAGCCGCAACTGCTTCTGGGGGAAGAAGGGTTTTGCAGTTTTCATGAGAGGGATTTTTCCTCCTTTATATGAGGTCTCTCAGCATTCGTGCTGAGGTCTTTCTCCAACCTCTGGCTGAGGTCCTGGGACTCCCACTTCCCATCGCTGAAGTAGCAGTTATCAGAGGGAAAGGCAACGTAAGCTTTCTCAGTGGACTCTGTCGTGTTTGTCCTGTTCCATTACAGTGCAGCAGCAGTGGCACCAGCGGCTGCCTTCCTCCCCTCACTGGGCTGGAGCGCTGCAGGCTTTCGGCAAATGCTGTCTGCGGACATCTGCTGCCTCCTCCCCCACCGCCTCCTGGCAAGCAGCAGCAGCTTCCCAGCGAACAGCCTGCTCTTTGCATCACCCCCTGCATGCCAGACCAAAGCTCCCTTCTGCTCTTACAGGCACCTTTGCAGGACCTTGAAATGGTGGTTTCCCCGGTGCTGGCTTGGCTCCAAGCAGCCTTCCGCCTCACAAGACTGTAGCTGAAAAAAATCAGGGTGCCTGATGGAGGAGAAAGGCTTATTAAAGGTGATGCTTACTGGGTTCTGGCTTATGATTCAAACAGGCAGCCCTCTCCTTGGCAGGGCTCCAGCCAGTGCCTGGGGCCTAAGGCAGACGCGGAGTCTGGGGCAAAAAGCTTGGAGCCGTTTGACTGGAGCAGATGCGGCAAGGTCAGCTGTGAACTGCAGCCCTGGTGCCAGAGCTGGATGCTTTGGTCCAGTGTCTGGCTTGGATGTGTTATGTGCAGCTAAGGGGGGCAAAGTTCACTATTGCAGGTATTCACGTGGCCCTTTCCAGGAGACGGAACGTTTGTTTCTTTCTGATCTGGCCAAGTGGTGGGATGATGTGCTCCTTGGATGCAGAGGGCAGTGGGGCTGTGGATTTCTGGCTCCTGAGAGTAACTCCCAGGCTTCATAGTCCTGCTGCCTTGGCATTAGGAAGTACCCTGCATTTCTGTGGCTTCAGCCTCTCTGCTCTGCTGCACCAGGTTCCCGTGTGTATGTGTTTGACACCAGAAAGTGTGGCAGTAGCCCTGAGAGATCTTTACCCCAAGCCTAGCCAGTCCCCCGGGCGACAGTTGCCAGGATGCCCTGGCTTCATCTCATGTGCTTCTAGCCTGGGGACTTCTTCAGAGAGTAGAGGAGCTGGGAGGGATGGAGCGGAAGGATTTAATGAAGAAGGCATGGGGGGTGTAGCAAACTCCTTTCTCCTGAAACCGGTGAAGCAGTAGCTGGGAGCATGAAGGCAATGCCGGGCTGTGATCTCAGAGAATGCCCAGAAGGAGGGCTGAGGTATGTGGATTAGTCAGAAAAGATGGTAGAGGATGAAAGAGGATTCAGCAGCTCTGACTGTAAAGGCAGGTTTGGAAGAAGGAGCTGGAGGGATTGCAGGTGGGACATGAAAACAGGAGCTTGGAAAGATGGGATAAATGAAACCAGTGGGGAAATTTGCCATTTTGTACCTGGATCAAAAAGATGTGAGCATGATTCAAAGACATTTAGACAAGAAGGCACAAGTCTGTGTTTGAGGGGAGGGGGATCATCTTCGCTGTGACCATCTTTGCAGTGGAGGGGTGCAGGGCACAGCCAGATCCCCCCTGACAGCTTGGAGGAAGCGTGGTGTTACGTGGAGGAGTATTGCTTGGCAGGCAGTTAGTTGACAGTAGGTTCTGGCCCCGTGTTTGGTTAGCAAGGCTGTGGTCCATGCGCGCACCTGGTGTTAGAAGAAGTGGTAGTGGGAGAGCTTTATGAATGCCATGTAAACGGTACTGGAGGAGTTGGCAAAATCACCTGAGTGCCTGTGGGTGATATGGTGTAGAGATGGGAGCTGCAGGGCCAGGCCGGGACAGGGCGTGTGGCTGATGGCGAGCAGTGGGGCTGGGGGCTGCATGGCGAGCAGGGCTAAGGCTCTGTGGTGTCACCAGCAAAGGCCCCGGTGCACCCATCAGCAACTGGGCCCAGTGCTGCTGCACAGAGGGGAAAAAAGCCTGGAGCAGATCCAACAGCCAGATCCGAGTTCAGTGCTCAGGTCTCCTGTCTGCCTGGGCAGTAGTCGCAGGCCTCTCCTCCTCATTGGTGCAGCGCTGAGCACGAAGGAGATGAAGCAAGGGAAAGATGGGGCATGTGTCTGAGAGGAAGATGAGAGATGCTGTTGAGAAACACAACTGAGCTCCCTTCCTCTTTGTGTGCTGCCAGATGCTTGGTGGGGTGGGGGCAGAGGGGCTGGGCTGCAGGCCAGAAACACTCGCACACATCCCTGGGAGGAGAAGCTGAAGTGCTGCAGGAAGTCCTGCTCTTGCCTGCACAGGTGATCCAGGGCTGCTGCATCGCAGGGGTGAAACAGCAAAGCCATGCCTCCCCCAGCCAGCTGGACCCTGTCCCAGAGCCCAGGAGGAGATAAGGGAGCCCTGGCAGGCAGCCTTTAAAGCCCCCACCAGGGAATAGGAGTGTCACCAGCAGCTGGAGACAAGACTGGTAGGTTCTGGTGTTTACCCAATGCTGAGGAGAAGCAGAAGGTGCCATGTGGAGGCCAGTTGTTGCCTGCCCCAGGAGATCAGTGTGGGAGAGTGGGGGAAGGCAGCAGGGCATGAGAGGAAAGCACTGATAAGTGGAGGCAGAGGGAGCACCAAGGCCCAGAAAATTGCTGAGGAGGACATACTTGCCTTGAGTGGAGAAGGGGTGCCAAGAGTCTGGCAGGACCCTGCCCATGGGAGCATTGTCTCCTGCAGGTGCCCCAGTTAGTGCCCCTGGTGACTTTGTGCCCACGAGGTTCTTGGAGGGAAGTGGCATGCGGAGGCAGGTGTATGGGCTGCAGGGACTGGTGTTGGGCTCAAGGAGAGTGGTATGTGGCTTTCCTCCCTTCTGTGGTGGTGCTGGGTGTGTTCTTGTGAGCTGCTGTTCCTTCCACGCCAAGGCTGGTGCAGGACTTTACCCCAGGCACTGGGCTCTTGTTTTCCTCTGCTAGGAGTTCAACTCCTGGAGCAGGCCTGCTGGCAGGACTTGGTCACTGGCGAGTCAGGAGCCGGCTGAGCTGGCACACGGATGGCTGAGCACAGGCCCTGGGCAACACCAAAATGCCAGCTGGCCTTCTGGGGAGGCCGGTGGCCTCCCCAGCCCTGCCCTGTGTGAGGTGGCCCTGGTGGGTCTGCAGCAGCTCTATTCCCCACAGTGGAGCCAGGAAAGAGGGAAGGGAAGAATCACCCATGAAGGGTTAACAGTCGCTCCAGCTCGTTGCTCTCAGCCCAGGCCCTGCTGCAGGAGCAGTGTGGAGCAGCCTGCTCCAGTTGGCATCTGTCCCAGAATGCTTTGGAAAAGCACTGGCCTCTGACCCCCAGTACAAACTGAGCCCAGCACGTGGGAGGGAGAAATTACTCCCAGACCTTCAGGCTCCAGGGTTTACAAGCTGCCTGCAATAAAGCAGCCATTTTTTCCGACAGTTATTAAATCTCCCCTTTTAGCTCACTGCAAACCTCTGCCTGTTGCTCCCCTCCCCTGCCCCCCAGCCCCACATCATACTTCTCCTGCTCAAGTCAGAAACACCTCTGAAGGTGAGGCTGGCCTGTTTGCCTCAGGCTGAAGGCTGGGGAGAGCTCCAGCCACTGGTCCAGGAGCAGTGCCCCTCACCCTGCAGCAGCGGCCCCGTCCCGCTTGGCAGCTGTCCTTGTGTCTGTCTGCCTGCTTCCTGCGTGAGCCAGTGCTGGCAGCAGCGGGTTCCCTGGATGTCTTACTGCAGCAGTCCCTTGGAGTATCTTGCACCTGCTCCTCCCACTTGTGGGGTTTGCATCTGCATCTCCATTCTGAGCCCCTGCGGGACTAGTGGGGCACTTCTGGCGGACCCCATTTCATTACTGTCTTAGTGTCCATGCTTGGGACCAGGAACCAAAGGCAGAGATTTTCTTCTCAGCCTTGCTGATGGCCTGGGCAGCTTTGGGCAGGGCCTTGGTTTTTCTGTGTCCCGGTTCTGCTATCTTGAAACGGGAATAAGAGCGGGGTTTGTGCTTACCTGTCATCAGCTCCTTAGGTAACTTATTCTGTCTGTGCTCCCTGCAGTGAGTGAGGGATTAATCGCCAGGGAGGCTGGCCAGTTTCTATGGGAGATCACTGTGTGGGAGGCTCACGAGGCTTCCTTCACCAGTTAGTGTTTGTAATGCCTGCTGCAACTGGAAAGTACCAAGTACTGCTTATTCACATATGATTTTGAGACCATCCAGTTGTGTGGAAATGCCAAGTCGGCGTGGGGCAGTGAGCACTGCCTGTCTGGTGCCGTGCTGAGCATGCCAGGGTGTTGCACTGCTGCAAAGGGCGTGGGGAGCGCGTGTTCGTGTTTGTACAGTGCTTTGGGAACAGAAAGCACTCGTTACAAGTGGCTACCGTGCCATGGGCGCTGTGGGATCCAGATAAATAAAACAGGAGCTGGTATTTCAAAACAACCTTTTTCATGCTCCTCCCACCTACTGTGTATATTCCTCTGGTGAAGGTGGGGAGCTGCCCACAGCACGCAGCCCTAGCCCACAGCTCGAGAGCAGCTGCAGTGGCAGGCAACCCACCCCACAGCTCTCTTCCCAGCAGATATAGGACACTTCAGATACAGCAGGTCACCCTTGCCTTGGCCATGCCACCCAGCAGGCAGGTGGCACCTGCCCGGGCACCCGGATTGCTGTCTCTAACCCTTGGGGTGGCTGGAGGAAACCAGCTCTGAGGGCAGCCCTAGACCCTTAGGCTTTCTGACCCAGTTGTTTGCCAGGAGCCTTAGCAGGAGTCTCACACTGCACTGGCACTGGCAGACCTGTGCTGCGCCTTGCTCTGTGCTGAGCCCCTGGGCTCAGTGAGGCAGGGAAACCGTTTTCCTAAGCACGTCTTGGGCTGGTCTAGGATTTACTCAACACACAAGAAAAAAGCACATTCATCTGAATCCCCTTCTCTCCCCTCTCCGAGGCTTGGTTTTGTTTTTAAATCTGTATGGCAGGCGACCAAACTGGCTGAGTCAGTCAGCTGGCTGGTCACCAGAAGTAAAAATGTGGTTTTGTCCCCTCCCTCATTCTCCTCCTTCCCCCCAGATTTTTTTTCTTCTTCACTTAGCGACAGTTTCATGTATTGACAACAAACCTCTTTCTGCCTCCTTCTCTCTTGGGGCTGGGACAAGTGGAAGCTGGTTTTTATTTTCAGGATCTGTCTAGGGGGAGAAGATGCAGGATGAAGCCTGGCTTTGCCTTCTTGCTTCTGCCCACAGTGATGCTGCCTGGGAGGAAGGAGTGGTGACCACTGCACTGAGGCCTTTGCAGCCTGATGGTAGCATCTGCTCTCCTATAGGCAATTAGATAGAGGGAAGAGAGGTGAAGTGTCTTGCCCAAGGCCATGCAGGCCAAGCCTTGAGGGATGGGAACTGATAATCAAGTCTCCTTTGGCCACTGACATCCAGAAGCTGTGGCAGCAGTGGGCTGGCTTTCAGGGAGCAGGAAGAGATGAGAGGTTCCTGAGTGCTTACCAGTGCTCCTGGATGCCATGGTGCAGATGAGGGTGGTTGAAATGCTCCCTGAAGTTGTCTCTTCCACTGACAAGATGGGAACCAACAACAAGAAGATGAGAGCAGGGGTGTTTGGCTGTTCTGCTGGCAGTCTGAATGGGCAGCTGGCTGGGTTTCAGGCACCTCTTACTGTTGGGTTGATCATGATGCCTGTATCCTGAGGACAGGACCACAAGGGGTAGTTTTCTGCCCTGTGGCCTGTGGTTTGGCCATCAACATCTTTACTCCCTTTGCATCCAAATTCTGTAACCCCACCTGTGGGCAGCCTTGTGACCGTGTCCAGGGTGGAGGGGAGATGGCACAGGGGGTGAGGCAGGTGTGATGCAAGACTACTTACTCTGCTCCTTGCTTGTGGCAAGCCTATGTCCCAGTCTGAACTGTATGATAGGTCGTGACAGGTTGTATGATTTCACTGTGTCCCAGCTGGTCACTGGGCACCAGAGCCTGTGGCACCTCACAGGAATAAAACTTACTGAGCTGTAAACAAAAGAAGCTCCTCCAAAAGAGGAGTTTTCAGATGCAAATTGGCCGGTTGGCTTCAGAGACAGATTTTCTTAATTTGTATGTTGATTTTTGCTGTTTCAAATGCATACATTGCAGCAAATGCTCCAGCTTAACTCTGGCTTCTGCGTACTTCAACAAGGGGGGCTGCATGAGGCTGCCTGCTGTGAGCCACGCTGGGAGCTGAGGATACCTCACTGGTCTGAACTAGTTTGCTGCTTCCTCTGTCATATATCACCACTCAATTGTGGGACATACTTCCAAGGCTTCAAAAGCAGGGAAGGGGAGAAACTGATTTACTGATTTTTGTTTTAGCAGGAAAGCATGCGATGGGCTAAGAAATGTTAAAAGGCAAAATAAATCCTCCACAACATTTTACTCTGTTGAAATGAAGGGAACTGAAAGGTGCACAAAGAGGCTTGAGAGCACAGTGGGTAAAGGTACCCACAGGCTCCCAGTGAGACAGCCTCTTTGCTACGTGTCACATGGGGAATACAGGCATGGGGGGAACGATAGCTATGTTACTGTCCAAGAGGTATGTCTGTGCACATGTAGGTTTGCCCCCATCTCTTCTCTGATGGCTGGTGGCCCTGGCTGTACCGCAAAGCTGGAGGTAGCCATGAAAGCGCTGCAGTGCGCAGGTGCCTGGGGGTCAGACAGGAACTGTGGTGGCAGGACAGAACAGATGAGGAAAAGTGAGAAGTGCTGCTGGGATCTGGTGTTTGTTGGCAGAGGTTCTGGGGCTGGAAATGAGTTGAGGGTAACAGATGCTGCATGTTTGCTGAGCAGTAAGGGGAGCTTTGAGGTCAGGAGGATGCTGGGGATGCATCTCCTGCATCCATTTGTGCCTAATCCTCAGCCTGTCATCCCTTCTCTTCCCTTCCCCATCTCTTAAGAGCTTATGCCTGTAGGGTTGAGGAGGTGTGGGAAGAGGAGAGCTCTGTAGCAATACCTGAGTGCATCTCTCATGGAATAACTGTGCCTGACAGTTTCCTTAAATTTATTTGTGGTCATTCACTCAGCAAACGTCCAGGACAGAAGAAGAGCAAGAACAGTTTGGAAGGGAACATAGTGGCCTGTGGTTTGCTGGCACCCGTGGCCAGGTGCTGAAGTGGATACCATTAATTTCCACCAAACATGGAGCACAGTGGGGGCCTGAGCTGGTATAGGAACTTTTTGTGTGCAGTGCTTTTGGAAATTGTCTATGTTAGGGATGCTTAATTGATCCTGGTACTTAACCTGTTTGCTTTTGGTTATGCTGGAGAGAAGGAAACAAGACTTGTCAGTTCCATTTTGTCCTGGTTGGTGTCATTTTCCAACCCTTTCCTGGTTGGATTGCAAACCTGTGGGGATCTTGAAATCCCATTGCTCTTTCTGACAGAAGGGGGTGGGGAAAATAATCCTGAAATGGATCTGCTGTTTAAATCCTTTCCACCTCAGGATCCAAAACCTCCAATGAACTGCCTGGTCTTCAACCCCCTGTTTACACCCTCTCTGTGCTGCGCTCCTCAAAATGCAGGTGCTGCCTTACAGCTGTTTGTGGTGTTCCTCCACCCAACAACATGGTTTTTAAAGTTGGGGGAGGGAAGCAACCCTGAGGGACTACTTAACTTCCACACCTCTTATATTCTGCTCCCCAGGCAGGTGACTGAAGTTTAGCACAGTCTGTTTCTAACCTCATCATCAGAAAAGACGCTTGTAACAAGGTCTGACCCATGGGCAAACTTCTAAACAAACACAAACTCCTGCAGCAAATCAATACTTGGATCAATGGGGTTTTTTTCCTCTGTCAGAAATAGAGTATAGCTTTGTTGACTCAGTCTGCCGAGGCTGTTTCCCAGGACATCTCCCTGCCAAAGCTGAAATGAAGAGCTGGAATTTCAAGCTATTCTCCATTTCCATTGTCACCTGAGTTAAAGGAGTACCTGCATTGTAGGCTTCATTGAAAGTCTTGCTTATAGTTCTTGGAGCTAGCTGGCTATCTCCAGTACATCAGAGGGGTGAAAGGCACTGGGCAGCTTGGCAAACCGTGACCAAAATGGTGGTGGTATATACTTTCTGTCCTCTGAACTTAATACCTGTCAGGTTCCCTTTTGATTGCACTCTGGAAAAAGGCAAATGACACTTCAGTAGTGCAGCAGTCCAGTACAGTGGCCTTCCACTGGCCCACACCTGCAGGGACAGTCTTTTGAGAGCCTCCCACAATGTTTCCCACCAGTGGGCTCTGTGTGTGTGTGCTGGACAAGGAGGCTTGTGCTGCGTTGTGGCAGGTGTTCCCCATCATATCCCCGTGGGGGTTAGGGACTGGCAGAAATGGAGCACCCTGGGACAGCTCCATCCTATACAGCCAGACACTTCTGTGTTTGAGGCTTTGTCTGTAGTTTTACTTGGTTTGGAAGGGAAAATAATTCTTGTGTAAGTAGTTAGAGATGAAAACCTAGCTGCTCTCTGATCCTGGGGCTGTTGTCACTACGTGGAGGATGGACACTGCTTGTTCCCTCCCTGGGGCCATGCATGCACATCACCCTGTGATGTGATGTCAGCAGGGCCAGCAGGCAGGGCTGAGCTTCTTTGTGATGGTCCCCAGTGAATAACAGGTGTTTGAGTATGAGCTGTGCTTGGCGCAGAGCAGGTGGACAGCACTGTGTCCTGAGGATGCTCAGAAGGATGGTCTGCTCCTGGACAATATGTCTAGATTGGGAGCCGACAGCTCATTTTCTCTTTTGTATTTGACCATGAAGATGATTGTTGTCTCCTGAGTTTGCCCATGCGGAGTGAGGCTAATGGGCTTGGCAGTAGGAAGAGTGAATCCACTGATGTCTGTGATATTTGGAAAGAGCTATTAGAGACTCAGAGCCCACTCTGCTCCAAAACTGTCATATCTGCAACCTTGCCCTGGCTCTCTCTGTGGAGTGTTTGAGAAAATCCTGCAAGCCCCAGCTGGATGTGAGCAGGATGGTGTGTCCTGGGCCTCATGCAGATCAGGCTTTACTTGCTTTTGCAGTGAGGTTCTGGTGCCCGGAGGTGGGACTGCTGAATTTGCTGAGCCAAGCATTGAATGAGAGAACCAGCGTCCTCCCTTCCCTGCTGTGCTGTAGGGTAGGCTCCCTGTCTGGATTATAGTGCCAGGGCCTGGGGATGGCAGGACTTTCCAGGACAGGACTTCCCTGATTCATGCTGAGGCCAAGCAGGGCCAGGCTGCAGAAGGAGAGGTGCCTGACTGTGTCCTGCAGCACTGGTGTCCTGCAGAGAAGAAAGCATGGCAGGATTGCCATGACATCCCCCAGCAGAGAGGCCTCCACCTTGTCTCACGCCCACGCGCTGGTACAGACGCGCACACGCGGACAGAGGCAGGTTCGTACCGGCGTGAACACGCTCGTGTGGATTCCCATGGATCTGCGGTTAAACAGGCACACCCACACCAGCATGGATGCAAACAGACCCCATGCTGGTGCGGGCCTGCTCACTGTCACAGAAGCAGACGCGTTCCTATCTGTATGGCTCCGGGCTTGTGCCGGCACAGGCGCAGGCATACAGGGCATACATGCACTCACAGACACAGCCATGGCACTGGGCTATTTTTGGGAGCACTCCTAAGAATTGTGAGCGTGTTTCAGATGTTAGAGTCTTAGATGGGGGAAAGCTAGAACAGATGGCTGGAGGGTTCAGAGCAGCAGCCCTGCTGAGAAGAGATATTTATAGGCAGCTTTAACCCTTGTGTGGTCTCTGGAGCCAAGTTTAAAGGGACAGTGTCTGGAGCAAACATGGTGGAGCCGAGCAGTGACCTCTGAGGGTGTGCTGTCCTATCTGGTTTCTGTGAGCCAATTATCAATGTAGTCTGGAAATCCCATTTATACTCTACCTCTTTCTTAAGCACAGGGATGCAGCTTTCCCTAGACCGTGGAGCCTGGTTTCTATAAGCCTCGATGAAACCGGGCTGGCTGTGGTTATTATTTGCTGTCCAAGCTGGGGCAGCGGGTACTGTGACTGCCCTGTGCTTGCGTGACCAGCAAAATGAGGACAAAGATTGTTTTGTCCCTCTTGCCCTCATTTTTTCTCTTCTTCTTTTCTTTTTTTTTTTTCCCTTTTCTCTTTTAGCCAGAGGTTACCCAGATTCTTCCTTTTCCTTTTTGGAAGGAGATATTGTGTTTTCTTTCAGGCATGCAGTCTTGTAAAGAGATGCAGATTAAACCCTGCCCTGTCAGAGCCGTCAGATGTTTTTACCCGCCCTCATCTTGGGCCCTCATGCTTGAGCATTTAGGGAAGAGCAAAATCCATCTGTGGGTTGTGCTGCTTTGTTGAACAGAGCTGGCTGCAAAGCGGGGAGCATGGCAGTGGGGTGACAGCTCTATTTGCAGTCCTTTCTTCAAGAGCAGCCAGCCTCCTGTTTGGGGTCTGAAAGAGCGTTTTATTTAAATTGTCTGGCATGTCTTGAAGTGGCCTTCATGGAGCTGAGTACCAGCGATGGGGGAGAGTGATCTGGGGGCAAGGGAGAAAGCCCTCAGGTGGGACAGACAGAAGACTGACAGAGTGGCTATCTGAGAGTTGCAGGGAAGAAGGCACCACCTCTGAAAGCATGAACTGGGGTGCAAACCTGGGGAACTGTGTGAGTGTGCTCAAGCTGCTTGTCAGCCCAGCTCTGGCAAAATTAGGGAGCAGTGGCATTTCCGAGTGAGTGTGAGGCACTGGGAGACTGGATAAAAAAGAAATGGAGATGGGTACTGCTGGCAGAGTTGGTACTGCCAGATCAGGGAACTGTGCTGGCCTGTGTTTGTACTCCTGAAAATGGGAAGATTGAATCATAGAATCATAGAATCAGCCGGGTTAGAAGGGACCTCTGAGATCAACAAGTCCAACACCACTGTGGTTACTAGACCATGGCACTAAGTGCCACATTCAGTCTCATCTTAAAAACCTCCAGGGACAGAGAATCCACCACTTCCCTGGGCAGCCCATTCCAATGCCAGATTACCCCCTCTGTAAAGAATTTCTTCCTAATATCTAATCTAAACCTCCCCTGGCAGAGCTTAAGACCATGCCTTCTTGTCTTACTGATAGGTGCCTGGGAGAAGAGACCAACCCCCACCTGGCTACAACCTCCTGTCAGGGAGTTGTAGAGGGTGATGAGGTCTCCCCTGAGCCTCCTCTTCTCCAGGCTGAACAACCCCAGCTCCCTCAGCCTCTCCTCATAGGACTTGTGCTCGAGTCCCTTCCCCAGCCTCGTTGCTCTCCTCTGGACCTGCTCCAGCCCCTCAATGTCCTTCCTGAGCTGAGGGCCCAGAACTGGACACAGCACTCAAGGTGTGGCCTCACCAGTGCTGAATACAGGGGAAGAATCACTTCCCTGGACCTGTTGGCCACACTGTTCCTGATACAGGCCAGGATGCCATTGGCCTTCTTGGCCACCTGGGCACACTGCTGGCTCATGTTCAGCTTCCTGTCAATCCAAACTCCCAGGTCCCTTCCTGCCTGGCTGCTCTCCAGCCACTCTGTCCCCAGCCCGTAGGGGGTTGTTGTGGCCAAAGTGCAGGACCCAGCACTTGGCCTTGTTGAACCTCATCTCGTTGGAATCAGCCCAACTCTCCAGCCTGTCCAGGTCCCTCTGCAGAGCCCTCCTGCCTTCTAGCTGATCGACACTCCCCCCCAACTTGGTGTCATCTGCAAATTTGCTGATGGGTCTAGTTGTGAGATGGGGGAAGCAGCTGCACCATTGAGTGGAAAAGGACACATCTCCCTCCCAGATAGGGAGTGGATCCCGTGGCATTTGAGCTGTGGTGGTTGTGCACAGTGGCACGCACAGCATGCACCTGGGCTGTACCTTTCCTCTGTCAGGACTTAGACTAATCCAGATGTTTGGAGCCACACTCTGCCTGCCGGCTTGTGCCCAGCATGGGGGTCCCAGAGAGGCAGTGCTGAGCACTACAGAGCTGTTTCCCAGTTGTCTTTGCACTGCTGTGCACCTGTGGACCAGCCAGAGCTGCTTGTGATGTTGGAGGTGGCTCATAAGTCAGGCTGTTCGGCCAGAGTCAGGTTCTTGGCCAAGCATTTCACGCAGATGCTCAGTGTATGTCTCAATGAGCCAAGTTTGTTGTTGTGTACCCTGATCCCATGCCCGAGGGGGCACGAGGCTCTGCTGGAAAGTCTGGGAGCATGACAGAGTGCTGGCCTTGCCTCAGTGTGGGACTTTCCCGTGGTGCTGCCACTTCGCCAGGGATCAAGTCTGTGCCTTGAGGGTGTGAATTCAGAGGATCCCCAAGTTTTCTTTACATTGATGTGCTGGGCCTGGGAGATGCACATCTGTAGAGAGTGGAAGTATGTTGGAGCTGCTTGCTTCCTTGCTTATTCCCACACTTTCAGACTTGGAAAACAGTCACTGTTGTTGTGCCCCTCTCCCCCCCCAAGCTGTGCTCTCACTGCTCACCTGTGTGTCATGTGGAGGAGTTCTCGAGTTTCCCAGAAGCTCTTGGTCACAGGTCAGCACTTGCATTGAAATGTGACTTTGGGGTGAGAAAAACCTAGTTTCTGCTGCTGCAGCCCCCTCAGCACATCCTGAAAGCACAGCTGATCCTGCTGGAGACCCAGGTGCGGTGCTGGCAGTGCTGGCAGCGCTCAGCAGCCGGCTCACAGTCTGGTCTGCTGCATGCTGGTGTCAGCTGGCAGCTTAGTGCTGGTGGCTGTCTGACTGCATTTTGTACCCAGACAAATTGGTAGGAATGAGGTTGCTCTCAGCAGGGCCACCGGGCACGCTGGCGTGGTGTTCCTGTGGCTGGGCTGGTCCTGTGTTCTTCCAGGGCCCACAGGAAAGGCCAGGAGCCACCACTCTCCTCCTACCTGAGGAGGCAGAGAGAGAGCCTGGCAGTAACTACGAACCCAGTTGGGCAACTGCCAGTCCTGGGATCTGCCCACACTTGCCTGGCCTCCCACAATGGCCCCATTGTTCCTGAGAGGGCAAGGAGGAGGCTGCCTGCGGCTCCCTGGGCATCGTTAACCCTCTGCCTGCCAGGAGCAGGCTGTAGTGCAGGCATACATTACAGAATCACAGAATATTTGGAGTTGGAAGGGATCATCAAGTCCAGCTCTTAAATGAATAACACCAACGCAGCCTTGGTGTTATTAGCACCGTGTTCTAACCAACTGAGCTCGTCTCAGGTCTTTGGGGCAGGAGGTCCCATGGGCAGGTGGAGGAGGTCCCTCTTCTCTTGAGTGCAAGGAGGGGAGCTGCAGGGGAGCACCAGCCTGTCTCTGCCAGCTGCCTCCAAACCTGCCGCTTGCTGCTGTTTTGAGGACAGCCAGCATGCGCCTGTGGTGAAGGCGTACACCTGAGAGGCAGGGCCCTGCTGAGCCTTGATTTCCTCTGAGAAGGCATAGGGAGGCTCTCTGCCTTCTTCCAGGCTTCTTTCTGCTGTGACCTTGCCTTGGGAACAGCCCTCGTTCCAGCACGGTTGGTCGTCGGTGGCTGGGTTGCTCTTGCCCTGATGCGCATGTCAGAGCAGGACATGTCTTTAGGAATGGAATATTTGGGGTGTTGGGGGGCTAATTCCAATGGCTGAGGTATCTGTGTGGAAGCTGTTTAAAGCAATTCCAGGCTGATCAAAGTGCCTTCTTCCTTCCTGTCCCGTAACGTGATCTCAGGCAAAGGAGCAGCAAAGGAGCTGCTCGGGGTCTGCTGTGGCTTCTGGTTCCTGTGGTGGAGACACAGCCTTGGAGGGCACAGACATGCCTCCCTGCAGGTGCAGGCTTGGAGCCAGAGCGCAGTGTCCATGTGCCAAAGAGGACAACAAGTACCCTGTTGCTGGCCAAAGGAGCTGGACACCCATGTCCTGCTCTGCTTGCCAGCTCTGCACTGCCTGTCTTTTGATAGCAGTGATGCTTCTCCACAGCTTTCTGGTGTGTGTGCTTCCCTGTCAGCTCCCTCAGCACCCCTGCTCTGTCACAGACTTCCTCTCCAGAATCTGTGGGATGATGGAGAGGAAAAGCTGTTTGGCCAGCATGCCAAGACTCTGTATGGGAAACTTTCTAGATGTTGGTGTTCAGGTATATTGACCCTGGCATGTCTCATGCCAGCTCAGAGACTGGAGAATGGCTTGGTAATCCAGACAGCCAAGGACTTAGAAACCTAATAGACACTGTGTGAAAGTCACCAATTAGTTCTTCTGGACATCCTGACACCAAATTGCTTATATCATAACCTAAACAGCTACCCTGCTTCCAAAAGATCTGTTATCTCCTCTTCTCCCACTCAGTAGCCTTGGCACTCTTCTCCTGTCATTTGTATCCTGGTCTCTTGTTGATGCAATAACTTTTCAATAGGTTCAGTTTCTTAAATAAAAGTATAACTGGAGTTGACTGAGGAGGGCCAAGGGCTGAGTTGGAAGCACTTGTGATTGTACCCAGCGATGTTACCTAGTGCAAACAATGCTTCAGAGCTTGATCTGGCCGAGTCTGGGCACCTGGGCTCTGGCCGCAAGGACCACTGCAAACCCCAAAGCTTCCTGAGAGCCTCAGAAGCCCTTGCCTACTTGGCCAGTTGTAATTTAACAAGACCTGTCTCTCCTGGTGGGTCAGAAGGGCTCTCTGTGAGCAGCCCCAGGACAGGCTGCCTTTGGGCCCTCTCCCCATCTGTGGGTGTACATCTGCTGCTACACAGGAGGCTTGTTGCCTGACCCAGAGGGCTGCAGTTAGTGAAACGGGATGATTTCTGTCTCTTTCTGCCTGTTTCCCGTTGGGTGGTTGGAGGCCTGGGTCAGGGTTAGCACATTGTGTCTCTGGAGGAGCTCGATGTGCTGTGGGAGTGTTTGTGGAAGGGCAGAGTAGCCCCTGGGACTCGGAGGTCTGTGGGGAAGGCTGTGCTTCTTTGCACCCCTCAAGTGGCAGAAGCTGGGGAATTTCAGCTTTAGGTGCAGTGGAGGCTTCTGGGGGTGAAGGTGAAGTGTGGGGAGGGGGTAGAGCACTGCTCTCTTGGGGTGCACAGTGGGGCAACCTCTCTCCAGATCAGTGCTAGCCCAGACTGATGGTAAAGCCAGATGGGGAGCAGTGGCTCCCCTCTCCTCAAGGTCTCTCCCTTCCTTTCTAGCCCAGCACTGGAGTCCCAGTACTGCCCACAGGCAGCTGCCACCACTCAGCAGCAAGATCTCTGCTGCCCGTGCCAATCCACTCTGCACCGGGGAAGGTGAAAGGTTTCCCAGGGTGGAATTTCCTGTGAGGCAGTTGCACAGCCGCTTCCCCTCTGACCTTACACCCCATGTGCCTTAGTCACGATGGCATGCAAATACGAGGCAACGGAGTGGGGGCTGGAGGGAGCTGCTGGGAAAAGGAAGTGACCTAAGCTGGGGTTTAAATATAGAGCCCAGGCTCTGCTGCTGCCGGGCTTGGTATTTATAATCCTGGAGGAGTGCTCGGCAGTTCTCTGCATCTCTTCTGCAGTCTGGGCTGGCAGAGGGCAGTGTGGGGGGCAAGATGTTGTGGCAACCAGCCTTGCCTCCTCCTCTTCCCCACATTTCTCTGTCAGCTCCCTCTCCCCAGGTGTGCTGGGGTACATACGTGTGTGTGCTCAGTTGCACAGATGTGGTGCTGCAATCCAGGCAGTTTGCAGGTCTACAGGTGCTCCAACCTCTTCTTTTTGTGCAGGTGTGTCCTTTGTATGTTGCATTTAGTGCCAGGACTGGGTGGAGGAAAGGAGTCCAACTCTTCTCCAACTCTCTGTCATGAGCCTCCTCAAAGGCAAACCAGGTTGTTGCACTGCTGGCATGCTGGCATGCACCATGTGGTGCAGCTGGGGTACATGGTGCTGAGAGGTGGTAGGGATGTCCCTTCCACAAGGGTTTCCTGCTGGGACCTTGTCTGCAAAGACTGTGCCCTTCTTCAGGCTGGAAGGTCACCTGAGCTTGCTCAAAGGAGAGCTAGTGTTTTGTGGAAGTTTTCTGCAAGGTAGTATGGGATGCCTAGCCCTCTCTTTCAGTGTGCAACAGACACCTCTGTGCTGCCTTTATCTGAGAAAGTGGAGTAAGTGTCTGCTGCAGGCACATGGTGCGTGGCTCTGCTCCCCAGCAGAACCCTCTGCACTCTGCGGAGGCCCCCGTGTGAGGGCTGGGGTGCCAAGGAAGCCTAGGGTCCAAGGGTGCCTCTGTGCTGGTGGGAGGTGCAGCAAGTTGGCCCGTGCTCAGCCCTGGCCAGGCTGTGCATCCCTGGGTGACAATGACACCTAGTGGCCTCAGGCCCAGAGGTGGGGCACCGAGTGTGACACCCCAGAAAATCTCCTGGTGCTCCTGGGCAGCCGGCATGAAGCTGGAACAGCCATGGGCAGCAGACCCTGGGGTGCTCAGGAACCCTTGCGTCTCTGGCTTGTAGACAGTGAGCAGGGAAGGGACCCAGTGTGATGGCCCTGCTGACAATGGCTAGTCTGTCACAGAGCCCTGCAGAGAGACTTTCTGCTAAAAATAATAGCAGAAACTGTTGGGTTAAAGCTTGGAAACTCCTTGTGAAGCTCTGGCATTGCTGAGTTCCAGTCCTGCACACTGCTTGCATCTCATGAACTTCTTTTACTGTTGCCAAAGGATCCTAAAGCAGTTACTGAATCCTAGATGCAACTGAAAGACTGTCCTGATAGGCTCAGCCGCATCAGCCATTTACCTGACACGTGTGACCCTCAGCAAGACATGTCTCCCTTGTGATTCTTTTGGGAAATTTGTGGTTTCAAGGTCTCAGCTGTGAGCCTTGCTGCTCAGGAGAGCTGGTGTAGCAGAGAGCAGTGTGAGGCACAGCTCACCAGCAAGGCTTTTTAGCACTACTCATCCAATCCCAGTAGCTTTAGTACACACAGTGGGAATGGCGTGAGGAGGTCTCTTCATTCCATGCAGCAACTGCCCAAGGAGGTCTGTGCTGTGGCCTTGTGTTGCAGCCTGTGGTGATATCTGCCAGAAGGGTTTTCACAGGGAAACTGCTCCCTTCATGTACAGATGATCTTGTCTTTGTGAATCCCAGCACAGCTGAAGGCTGTGTGGGGGTGTCCAGCTGTCACAGCAGCCCATGTTCCTGACCAGATTTCACATACTGCAGGATGAGATCCTGCCTTGGAGGAAACTGAAGCTTCCTGAGCAGCAGCAGTACCTTTGGAAGAGACTTCTGGCTTTGCTCCCTGACCTACTAGATGCTGTTCCCCAGCCGCAGGCTGCCAAGCTGCAGTGTGCAGGTGGCTGTGCTGCCCCGCGTGTGGGCACCTGCAGCTTCCTGCATGTCCCGTGCTGACCTGTCCCCAGCAAGTCCCATGAGCCGGTGTATGAAATAATTCCTCGTTATCATCTCAGTAGAGCCACGTGCGACTGTCGAGTAATGTCTGGCACATGCAGGGTTTCTGTAGGGAGTGTGCCAGTTGGATTGGGAAGCTAGAAAGATCTGCAAATGTGGTGTTAGACCTGGAGACTCCCTGAGCACAGGACAGGAAGCCAGGCTCTGGCTGGGGCTGCAGTAAGGAGGGGAGGAGTGGGAGAAGCTGTTGAACTGGGGATAAGGAAGGGCTAGCAAAAGATCTTCTAACACCGATGGCCTAAAGCTATGACAGGAGGAATGTAGTAGGGTGCCGGACAGAAAGCAAATGGCATTCCCAATTCACCTCACTGTCTCTGAGCCTCAGCTTCCACCTGTGTTACATGGGATGTCTGTCCCTAGGCGGTAGGGAACGTGAATCTGAGGTTTTGTCCTACTAAAGACCTTTGAGACTTGTGGCCAAGCAGCCCCACAGAAATGCATCATTCCTGAGACAGCTCCAAATGGCAGGAGATCAGCAGGGCCTGCCAAAATGACTCTGAAAACTGCTAGGATTCAACAGAACATTAGATTCTCTCTGCAGGTCTTTTAGAACCCTCCCATACACCTGGCAAGGGTACCACCTTATCTGCTATTTAAAATGGCGTGAGAAGGATCCAAGAAATGAACAGAAGTGAGAATGGGCTTCTCCAGGCTATCAGTCCGATGTATAAGAGCAACACAATTCCATGACATTTTGAAAACATGTTGGCAGAGCCTTGCCCAGTGGAACTCCCTGCCTTCCAATGTCTCTAAGTCCAGCTGGCCAAAGCAAAGGTCAAATGAGAACGCCTTTAGCAGTAGCAGCCTGCTTTAAGGCTGTTCTCATTGGGGATGAACACGCTCAGGCTGTTCTGTACCAGGCTCCAGGAGACGATCCTGCAGTCATTGGTCACTAAACAGTGTGAGATCTTGGAGCTGTGCTGGTTGGGCTTGAGTGGGTTTCAGGCTCATCTGGCTGTTCAAGCCCATTGCTGCCTCTTGGCTGGAGCTGGCTGGCTGACAGCAGTGCTGTTTTGCTACTGGTTTTGAGGGTTTTGTTTCTCACTGGAACAGACTCAAAACCTCTTGAATGGTCTTGCGAAAAGGATTGTTTTGGAACAACCATTTTTGCATGAAAAAGGTCAAGTTTCTGATTCTGGTCTTCTCTCAAAATCGGAAATGATCCAAGGGTCTCAGACTTCAGAAATCTTGCTTCTAGAAAGTTTGTGGTAGTCTTCCCCTCCACGAAATACGCTGATTTTACTGACATAGTATGGTTTTCTTTTTAAGGTGTTCAACCCTTCTGTTCTTAACCCTGGGAGGACTGGTGTGGGTCTTGTGCCCACTATCTCATCCAGACTTGGAGTGAGTTGTATTTCAGGAGGGGTCAGTGGGTCTTAGGGGTCTCTCCTGGTGTTCTCTGCCTAATACCTTTCTTCAAGAAGCTCTTGAGCTTGCTTAGGACCCCTCATTGCCAAAGGTCAGGTATTCAACATGAGTTTGTGGTGGTGTCCACAGGAGGTTTTGGATTGGGCTTGTCCAGGATTGCAGCTTGTGGTTGGAGGATTTTTGTGGTTGTTTATCAGCATGTGTGATGTGCTTAGAGGGTGTTTGCAGTGGCAACCAGGTCTTGTTACTTCCTGGACGGGCTGACGGAGAGGAGTTGGGCAACTTTCTGTGCATTGCATCACCTTGTCATGACCTGTCTTGTATGTCGGGCGTTGGTGAGCCGGGCACATTGGGTTGTTGGGCACACACAGCTCAGGAGGCTGGGGTTCTGGTGTCTGCCCTGTATGCATAACCTGGTAGTCATCTGGGTTTCACAAGAGCTCTTCCCAGCATCCAATAGGAGGGAGGTGTGGTGAAGAGCCTTCCTTTTTGACTCCATTTTCCTGGCTTCCTCCTTCACCCTTTCTTCCAAGAGGGATAGCACAGCAGCAGTGCCAGCCAGCTCCCAGCTGTGGAAGCTGCAGGGCTGGCAGCAGGCTCAGGCTCTGCATTCTTTGCGGCAGTGTTGGGAATCTGTGTTATCAGAGGGAGCAGGAGCATGATTCACCAGAAAGTCCTCTGGGGAGGCAGTGGGGTTTCAGGTTTCTTGAACTATCAGCTAGCAATTCCCGGACTGTGAATATGTCAGCTCAGTCTCTCCTGCCTGGAGCTTCTTCCTGCTCTCCCTCTGCTGCTGTTCAGACCGTACTGAAGGAGGCTTAGTGAAAGCAGTTTTTGTTGTTTTGGTTCGAGGTTTCTTGTCTGCTAAGGTCTCAGTCTTTGATTTAAAGCTGTGGCTTTTCAGATGTACCAGGCGCAAACACTCTCTGCATTTAGATGTAGCCCTTCATTCAACAGATACTTATTGTGCCTTGTAAGCCTCCCTCCCTGCATGAGGTAGGCTGGGTTATCTCCCTGTGTAATGATGGGGGAATCAAGGCACCCAGAAACAAGACATCTTGCTCAGGGTCACGAGTGGAATTGGTGGCAGCCGGGAGCAGAACCCGAGAGTCTCAGCTCCTTGCTTTAACCACTGGGAATTAAGTTTGCTATTGTCTTTAAAACTACTGGGCTGGAGTGGGTGTGTTGTTAAACTGCAGAGGAAGACAGATTTCTGTGCAATCTTCTTTTCGTCATGTTCTTTTCAAGATGTTTTGGATTGTTTGTCTCCTGGTGTCAGTGCATCTACTTTCTAAGTAATTATCTTCTGTGGCCCAGATGTGTGGCATGCCTGCTGAAATCTAGTTTAAATCTAGTGTGGAAGGGGTGTGTGGAAGGAGCTTACAGCAATCGAGATGCCTATCGTCATGCTGCAGTCAGACATATGAGAGGCTGGGGTGGATCCCCACTATGCATCTGCAACAGATCCAACTGTTGCTACTCCCAAAAGCAGAGCAGAATCCGCAGGCAGCTGCTTCTGGCATTTGTCCCACTAGGAATTGTGAGAAGAGTGTGGTCCCTTTGAGTGGAGACTAGAAGAGAAGGGCTTTCCAAGGTTTAGCCAGGGCCCTCTGTCAGCCTAGGGTGGCTTTTCATCCTGCCTCAGGCAAGATTTTGAATGTCTTCCCTGGAGCACCACGCTAGTCCAAAATGAAGGAAGAAGATAAATGTCCCAAAACTGTAATGTTCTGGAGGGACCTCCCAGCCAGTGAGGCTCATCCATGCTGCAGGCAGCACCTGAAGGTTTCATCCTGGTGGCTGCCAGGTCCTCCGTGATCGAGATGTGTGTTCTCTGCAGTGTCATTTGAGAACCAGAGGGACAGGGGGTGTATCTCTGGACTCTGCAGGCCTGGGCTTTGCAGGGCCCTGGGCTTCTTTCTCTCTGCTCATGCTATGCTGTACTAGGGTTGTGCTGCAGTGCTGCTGAGCACTCGCATTTTCGGTGAAGCACTTTGGGATCTGTTTCAAACACGATATTGTACCCGTGCAGATTTGCCATAGGCAGATCTGGATCTCCCAGCCTACCATCGAAACAAGAGCACTTCCTCAGCGGGTTTAGTGGCACCGTTGAGTCAGTGGGTTTGTGACCCTCGGGACTGTGGTGCAGCGTGTTGCAGGGATTGCGAGTGCGGCACGGGGGGGGGGGGGCTCTGGGCCACCAGTAGCGGGAGTTTGCTGCAGGGCTTGCTTTCTGGAATGCTGTCTGGCAGCAGCCTCTTCCAGCGGGGCTGAAGGCTCCCTGCGGCTGGCCAGCCAGTGGCTGCGGGCAGCGTGTGTGCTTAACGCTGCAGCTTGTGCCATATGGACCTTCTCCTCCTCCCCGCTTGCCCTCTCCATGTCTCCTTCTCTCCTCGGCTCCCCTCCCCCTGTGAGCGGTTTGACAGAGCAATTGGGCAGGCACTGGGACGGCAGCTCTGACATAAATCTCTCCTGGTGTGGAATGAGGGGTATAAATATCCAGAGAGTGATGTGATCTTTCCAGCTGCTATTAATAGGTCCCTAGAGAACAAGAGCGAGCAAGCGAGACTGGCTGACACTTAAAGGGCTAGCAACTCCCTTATGTGCTGTGAAAATTAATCAGTGCTGTGGCTCACCATCTTCCTCCAGGCTAGAGCAGAGCCCTTGTCGAGGTGCGTGGGGAGGAGGCGGAGGAAAAGGAGGAGGGAGTGACTCGCTAGTTAGGAAGTGGTGATAGGCCAAGCTGTGCACGAAGGATCCCACTAACTAAGGAGGAATGCCTGGGCGGGCTGTGCCTCAGCGCTGTTTGCTGTTTGCGCAACGTGCCAGCAGCCCCCGGCTCAGCTCGCAGGGAGGCAGGTGCTGAGAAGACCCTTTTTCAGGCAGAGAACTTGCTGGTGGTGGATGGCAAGCTGCAGCCTGCACCTTGTGGCAATTGCAGCCTTTCAGGGATTACGAGTTTGCCAAGTGTGCTTCCCTCTTTGCTTGCATTGCAAGGGTGCGGTGGTTTGCCCTGGCAGAGTGAGCACTTGGCTTTTGCTGATGGTGTCTCCAGGCTTGCCTTTGGCAAGCCAGGAGCAGCGTGCTGAGCTCTCGCGGTGCTATTTAGAGATGTGGGGTTTGGTCCGGAGCCGGTGCTTCCTGTCCCTGGGTGGCAGAAGAAATCTGTGCGCAGCATCTGGCCTGCGTGGTCCAGATGGGAGGAGCAGACCCTGGGCCCAGTAACACCTTTTCCTGTGTGCTGGGAAATTTCTCTGCCTGTGCACAGGAAAGGTTCTTGAGTGCATTGTGGGGGTGTCATGCAAAGCATATAGCGGATGTGAGCAAACAGAGAGCAATACCTCAGCTTCCATGAACACGTGGTTTACTCTCCCTCCCTCCTACTTCCCAGGAAGTAAAAAAGACTGTGATAGGGTTAGGATTAGGGTGCAGTTACCAGGGTTGTGTGTTAAACCAAGGGTTGGTAGTGGCCTTCCAGAATACATGATGTGATATGGAGCCACATCCCAGTCATCTCTAATGCCTGTGCAGAGCTCCAAGGGGAATATTCCTAGTGCAAGCCCAAGAGACTCTGCCAAGGCAGCTAGATCCTGCAAGGAGGGCTGTTGCAGCACTGCTTATCTGCATGCATGTCCCCCAGCCCAGAAGCCTCCGTGCTCTGCCCTAACCTCCTCTGCCAGGCTCTGCTTCAGCCTGCAGGGCTATTCAGGAAGCTGGTCTGGGTCTGGAGCAGGAGAGCCTCACCCTGCTATCCCGGCAGGCCTGTGGCACATTGCATCATCCTGCTGGGCTGGAAGTTCCCGCTGAAGTGGACGTTCCATCACCCAGGGCCTTGGAGAAGGAGCTGGAATGGTCCCTCAGGCCCCTGGGAGAGGCAGGGAATGAGTGCCTGCACACTCTGGCTCTGCCCTTGCCTTGCAGCCCACTGCCACCTTCTCAGTTGCCTTAACCTCCTTCGTCCCCGGCTCCATCCCAGTTTCCTTTTTATAGGCTTGTGTCAAGACCATTTTCTGTCTGCTCTGTTGTGTCCTTTGTGTTTTACAAGGCAGAGGAAATTTATTTAGCAACAGAAGGGGTCTGTGAAACCAGTAGGGTACTAGATTTCTGTTCAGGGTCACAAAGTTGTCTGAGCTCTGGGAACATGTGCAAGTCTGCCATGCCTGATGGGAGTTTACAGCTAGTCAGCATGTCACTAACTGTGGAGCAGGATCCATTGCTCAAAGGGGCCAGTGCTCATTCCTGACATGAGAAGCTCTGGGTTGTGCCTTGCCATGGGCTTTGTCTGGCCCTGCAACCAAGCAGCAGCCCCAGGGCCCTGATCCTGGGCTGTGCCCCCAGCAGCTGCACCCGTGTGAGGGGCACCGTGGTGACTCGCTGCCCTTTTCTCTTGCAGGTTTCTGACCGAAGGGCCTGGGAGCTCCCTCCACTGGTGCTTTGGGAAGCTTTAGCCAAGCCAATGCACCCTGACAACAAACTGCCCAGCCATGGCAAGGCAGGCAGCAGCGGTGCCCTGGCCCAGCACCACAATGTGAGCCAAGCACCCACGTGTAACCTGGGCTCGAAGGGTGTGGGGGCAGGCAGCCATGGCAGTAAGGCCACTCAGATCTCCCCTGGCAACTCTGGACTGAAAAACAGCCAGAACACTGTCCCAAACTTCAGCTCCTTGAAGGGCAAGGTGAAACGGGAGCGAAGCATCTCAGTGGACTCTGGAGAACAGCGAGAAGTCAGCACCCCATCACAGGACACAGAATCAAAAGGTAACACTCTCCTAAACCTTTCCTCAGCATGTCGGCTCCTCAGTCGCTCCAGGCATCCTGGCAGGACTTGGGATGGGAACATCTTGAGTTTCTGTGCTCTCTTCTGTCCATGTCCTGGCTACCTGTGCGACTTTGCATCACTGCTTGTCACATTTACAGTTTTGGGACCAGAGTAGCTGAGCATTCATTATCTTTGCATTTCACTCCCTAAACTCTTTATTACACCCAGAATCTTGGACTGATTTTCATGGGCTATTGAGGCCAGCTAAGCAACAGTGTGGTTCACTGCCCCTGCTTTGCAATGTGCAGACTTTCAACTTGAGACTGAGTTGAGTTGTTTTCTGTCTCCTTGCTGTTGGCAGAGAGCTGCCTTTGTGGTGTTCTTGTAGCTGCCCAACAACTCGGTCATGGTTAGCAAGGAGGTGCTGTGAGGGTCACTGTCTGAACAGTTCTGTGGTTTTGTCAGCGATGGATGACTCTTGTGTTACAGCATGTGGCTTCTGGAAAAGGGCTGAGTCAGTGCTTCTAAACCCTTTGGCTTTCCTGTCCTTGCCAGCCTTCCCCATAGCCTCTTGCATTCCACCAAGCTCTGTGCTCAATGGCTCCATGGGACGCTTGAGCATCTCATGGGGGGTGGGAGGAGAAATCTCAGTGGTGCCCTTGGTTCCAACGGAGACTCAAACCCAGTCCCCAGATGCAGAGCTGCTGTTATGGCTTGTGTCCCTAAGCATTTGCTTTCACAGCCAGACTGGCTGTGTTGCCTGACTGTGTTAGCCTGACTGGCTTAGGCCAGAGCCATGCCTTGGTAGAACAAGTAGACAGTACCTGGGGTTGCAGGGGTAAGTGTACACCACTGATCAAAAGCATTTGTAGCTTTATCCAAGAACTGTCTTGTAGCCCACACCTCCACAAGAAAATTATTTAAATGGCTTGGTCAGAAATGCTCGAATGTCCTATGTTCGTAATGCACTGATAGATCATGTGAATATGGCCTGGAAACCACTAGATGATGTAAAAAAAGGAGGGTAAAAAATGTTATATTAGTTAAAGCACGGGACTGGAAGTTATCCATCCTGTGTCTGGTTGCTGTCCCCGAGTCCCTCAGTGCCTTTAAGGCAAGCCACTTCCTCTCTGAGCTGCATCAGTCCCATCTGAGAAATGGAGGGAGCACATGAGTTTACAGAGGGCATGAAGGCCCCTGCCCAATTGATATCAGCAAAGGGCAGAGTCTGTCTCTTGTTCCTACAAAGGATGCCAACGCACTATTCCATTCTATATTCAGGTTTTGATTGCTAAATCACAGACCCTTTAAATTTATGGTTAATGCTCAAAGTTGTCCTATTTCGAACAGCAGGTGGACACGTCCTGTGTTCGCAGACTCCTTTCAGGCAGTAAGAAATACACCTCATTCTGAAACTCTGGCTCTCACACTGGAGTCCCACTAGATCTGGCTGCAAAGACAAGAAGCCCAGACTGAGCAGATGCTTCAGGTTCTTAAGCAGCGCTGGGCAGATGTTGGTGTAAGGCTTCTTGCCCAGTGCATCCCTGTTGGGTCAGCGCTGCCAGCATGCAGCTGGGCAGGACCCCAGTCTTCCCAGTCCCTGCCGGGTCTCCTCAGCACCTCTGATGGCTCTGTCACTTTGCAGGTGAGGTGGCTCCCCGTAGCAAGCGACGGTGCGTGCTGGAAAGGAAACAGCCATACAGCGGCGATGAATGGTGCTCTGGGCCAGACAGCGAGGAAGACGACAAGCCCATCAGCAATGCACACAGTGAGTGACTGCCTCCTTACCAGCTCACAAGCTTGAATAAAGCTAGATCCTTCCTGCAGCTCAGCAGGGCTGGTGACACTGGCACCTTTTGGCCTGTGTGTGCTCACTTAGCCGGGTGTGTGGTGAGGGGGGGGCCATTGCAGTTGGTGCTCGTTGCGCTGTGAGAATTTTTTTTTTTGCCATGTAGTGAGATGTGGGGCCTCACTTTGTGAAGCATCTTTGTGAAGATGCTACTGAGATGCTGGAGGAAAAGGCGTTGAGGTTGAATGTCCCTGCTGTATGTTGCTCTGGCCACACTATCAGCAGAATTGCCATCTTGAAAGTGTGCCCAACTTAACTCTGGTTGGGCATGCCCACCCTGGTCAGAGTGGCAGCCAGACTGTGACACTCATTGCCCTTGTTGCAGCAGCTAAGTCTGTGCCAGGCCATCTACCTGGCTCTCCACAGATATGTTGTAAAGGCAACTGAGTCTGAAGAGGCTCTTGGGGTCTTGACAGTGGTTCAGGCGGGGCTGAGCTGGCCAAGGTGTGTGCTGCTTTGGGCAATGAACTGTAGGTGTCTCCTGTTTTCCAGAAGCATGGATGTTCTTTGATATTTTGTATCTACTATTCAGTTTACTTTCTTCTGTGGGGCCCCAGGAGATGCCCATGTCCTCTGATGGAGAACATGAATGTGTAGGAAAGCCAGGAGAGCTGCCAGCGCACTGTCACCATCCTCTCCATAATGTTCCCTTGTGCTTCTCAGCACACTCCACAGCCCGTGTGGGAAGGGATAGTTCCACTTCCCTTGTCAGAGCCTGCTCCCAGGTCTGCGTGGCAGGAGTGGGCCACGGTGGGGCTGCCCGGGGGCAGGGGCTGGAAGTGTCCCCGCACCAGGTTCCCCAGCGACGTCTCCTGTGTAGATGCTGCAGTGGCAGGCTCTGGCTGCAGGAGCGGCTGCGGTGGGGAGAGGCAGCTGGAGGGGAGCAGGGAGCCAGTTGCGTTGAGGGGCGAAGAGAGAGGAAGGCAGGGCATGCCCCTGGTAATTGCAATGCTTATTAATATTAATTGCGGGTCTCCTGCGATAGCGGCTGGCGATGGACGGGCACCCCGCGCCGCGCGGGCCGGGGCCGCCCTCTGCCGGCGGCTCGTCCCGGCGCTCCCGTGCTCTCCTCTGCTCCCGCAGGCTGTAATGTAGCAGATCCTGCGATGTCCACGGCCCCACAGCTTGGCCCAGGGTCCAACCCGCTGCCGAACCTGAGCGAGAGCAGCACTTCCGGCGTGCCCCATGGTGCTGCCCCCGGCTTGCGGTCAGAGGCTGTGGGAGGCGGAGGCGGCGGAGCAGGGAAGCAGCCGTCACAGTTCGTTTACGTCTTTACAACGCACCTTGCTAACACGTAAGCAGTAAACTCCGTCCATCCCGGCAGGCCTTGTCACACCTGTCCGCTGCACACGGCAGTGGAGTGCAGAAGAGCTGGAGAGACCTGTGTCTCTCTGGTTGCACAGAGTGGGAACTCCCTGGGGTTCGTGAGGTTTACTGGCAGCCACCACGGGTGGGCAAACTTGGACTTAGATGCCCGCTTCCTCCTGGCGATGCCTGGCGCTGCACTCTGCTGTAGAGCACATCTAGTCAGCATCCAACGAATGATTCACCCAAAGCAGTGCAGGCTGCTGGGCTGATTCAGAAGTATCTGAGGGGTGGGTGTCTCTGGGAGTGTCATGTAACCCTTGGGTATTCTTCACACAATTCCTCCCTTCTGTCCTGCATTGTCTCAGCCACAGGGTCACAGCAGTTTAGTTAGTTTAGTCTGTTTAGCTTAGTCTGTTTAGTTTTAGAGCTCTGCTGTACCACAGGTCTGGTGCGGAAGATCCCAGAGTGTCTGGGTGACAGCCACCTTAGGGCAGTAGGCAGAAGGCAAAGCCTGTCACAGGACATGGGAAGAGGGAAACTCCAGGGCAAGTGATCGTCAGTTGGAGATCCTCAGGGGACATGTGCAGGACAGGTGGGAAGGCTCTGAGAACAGTCACTCTTCTCAGTGACCTCCAGAGATTTCCCTCTTTCTGGAGGACTGAAGAGCAGAGGTGGCAGCTGGGGATGGGTAGGATGGGGCACAGTACCTGTTCTCAAGCGATTTGTGCTCTCTCCCCAGAGCTGCAGAAGCTGTCCTGCAGGGCCGAGCTGACTCCATTCTGGCCTACCATCAGCAGAATGTCCCGCGGGCAAAACTAGACCAGGTATACCAGCTATGAACCAAATGCTCCAGTTGGCATGCGCTGCCAACTGGTACCCTTCCCCAGCCCCCGGCTCATTTGTGAAAGAAGGGGTTGCCAGAATGCCCTTTCAGTGGCGTGGGATGTTTTGCTGCGGAAACTCTTTGGCACAACCCTTGCTGTTGTCATCTGTGAAAAGTTTGGGATGGGGCATGGCCTGTGGCTCCACAGCCATGCCCACAGCTTGTGCATTCCCAGGGCGTGTAGTAGGGCCTATATCTTTCCTGTAAGGAATGAAGATGAACTGCCATGAGGCAACTTTTCGGGACAGAGAGGTCTCCTGCAGGGTGCAGGGAAGAATACCTCTCTAGGGTTTTTACTTCTCAAGTTTCTTCCCCTTTTCTCTGCTAGGCACCTGCTCCTAAAGTGCTGGGGGTTGCTGAGCCACTTCCGATTAACCCTCCTGCTGCCAACACTCCACAGTCCCAGCCACCAGCCCCTCAAGCAAGTCAGCCACAGCCGCAGCCTCCCCCACCGCAACCTCCACCCCCCACACCTCAGACCATCAGTCAAACACCTTTGCCTGCACCTCAGGAAGGGACAAGTGAAGATGTCCGGAGAGATCTGACTCCCAGCTCTTTGGGGAACAACAGCAGCAGCAACCAGCCTGGAAACAACCACCCAAATACACCCACCGCGTCTGCCAGCGCCGTGCAGCCTGGGCAAGTGGAATCCTCTGCCACCCCCAGCTCTAGCCTTCTCGGAGAGGGTCCGGGTCCAGGGATGCCAGGGCAGGCAGGCCTGGGCCCCAGGAACGCCATGAACTCGGAAGGGCTCTCAAAGGAGCAGCTGGAGCACCGAGAGCGCTCTCTGCAGACCTTGCGGGACATTGAGCGTTTGCTGCTGCGCAGTGGGGAGGCCGAGCCCTTCCTCAAGTCCAGCCAAAATGTGGGTGAGGGTGGCACTGCCCCTCAGCCGCAGGCTACCCCTGCCCAGCCCCCTGCACCCTCTGCCAGCATGAAGAAGTATGAAGAGCCTCTGCAGTCCATGATATCCCAGACTCAGAGCCTTGGTGGGCCCAGCCTAGAACACGAGGTGCCACACCACCCCGGAGCTGACATGGGGCAGCAGATGAACATGATGATGCAGCGGCTGAACCAGGACAGCCTGACACCGGAGCAAGTGGCCTGGAGGAAGCTGCAGGAAGAGTACTATGAGGAAAAGCGACGGAAGGAGGAGCAGATCAGCATCCACGGCCGGCCCATGCAGGAGATCATGATCCCACAGTCGATGGGGAGCATGATGATGCGTGGGCCCCCACCACCCTACCATAGCAAGCCTGGGGAGCCGTGGCCACCGGGGATGGGCAGCCAGCTGCGGGGACCCATAGATGTGCAGGACCCTATGCAGCTGCGGGGAGGGCCACCCTTTCCTGGGCCACGGTTTCCTGGGAATCAAATGCAGAGAGTCTCTGGCTTTGGAGGGATGCAGAACATGCCCTTGGATGCTCTTGGGCCCATGAATGCCATGCAGAGACCAGTCAGGCCTGGCATGGGATGGAGCGATGATATGTCTCCTATGGGAGGCCCCGGCAACTTTCCGCAGGGCACCCTGCCCTACCCATCAGGGCAAGGGGACCCAGAAAGGTTTATGAATCCCCGTGCCAGGGAGGAGATTCTACGGCATCAACTCATGGAAAAACGCCCAGTGGCAATGCAGAGGCCCATGGGAATATCCAGCAACTCCATGAGCCAGAGCATGGAAATGGAGAGGATGATGCAGGCTCACAGGCAGATGGATCCATCCATGTTTGCTGGCCAGATAACGGGGGAGAGCCTGAGCAGTGCCCCAATGGGAATGGATTTTGCAGGCACTCGGGGGATGCTGAGCCCCCCTATGAGTCAATCAGGCCTTCGGGACATGGATGCACCCGTGGGCCCTGGCAACCTCAACATGAACATGAATGTCAACATGAACATGAACATGAACCTCAATGTCCAGATGACCCCACAGCAGCAGATGATGATGTCGCAGAAGATGAGGGGCCCCGAGATGATGGCCCACCAGGGCATGAGCCCTGAGGAGCTGGCCAGGGCGAGGGCTCAGAATGGCAGTGGTAGTGCAATGCTAACAGGGCCCCAGAAAATGATGATTCCCTCCCAGTTCCCCAACCAAGGGCAGCAAGGCTTCTCAAGCGGGCAAGGACCTTATCCCAACATGCCCCAGGAGATGGGCAGTGCGTCGGACATATTCAACCCTGAGCAGGGCACCATGCCCGTTGGGAGCATCAGTGGCACCACCAGGCTCAGCCACATCCCTCTGCCTCCAGCTTCCAATCCCACTCCCACACCAGGGGGAAACCTAGCCAACATGCACCCAGCACCTTCCCGAGGGCTTGGCCGCCGGCCCTCTGACCTCACCATCAACATCAGCCAGATGAATTCCCCCAGCATGGGCCACCTCAAGTCTCCCACCCTTAGCCAGGTGCACTCGCCGCTGGTCACCTCCCCGTCTGCCAACCTCAAGTCCCCACAGACACCCTCACAGATGGTCAGCATGCCACCTTCAAACCAGTCAGGGCCCCTCAAGTCCCCCCAGGTGATGAGCTCCTCTCTCAATGTGCGGTCTCCAACCGGCTCACCAAGCCGCCTGAAGTCCCCTTCTATGGCTGTTCCTTCCCCTGGTTGGGTGCCATCTCCCAAAGCCACCATGCCCAGCCCAGGAGTCAACCAGAGCAAGCAGACTCTCAGCATGAACTCATCTGCCTCCATGGGAGCACTGGATCAGGGTATGCCGGGTGTCTTGCATGCGAGTGCATGTCTGTGCTTGGCGAGTGTGCGGACAGTGTTTCTCTCCAGCCTGTGAGCTCTCGCAGGAGCAAGAAGAAACAGAGATGCCTGTGTGTGGCATCTCATGGAGCAAGTTTATTTCCCAGGAGTCCAAACGGGGCCTTTTCAGGTAGATGAGAGGGTGGGCAGAGCAGCATTTACTGCTTACACTCTGTGATAAGGCAGCAAAAGCTGTGTCTGTGCTGGGCAGTCAGGAGCAGGTTGAAGTGGAAGTCTGTCACGGCTCTGGAGCAGGGTCTCTGCATACTGGGCTGGGCCAGCTCTGTGTTTTGCAAACTCCTTTGGTCACTGCCATTGGAAGGAGGGGACAGGGTTGCTCTCTGATAGTAGGTGTGTGGACAGTACTAAGCTGGTCTCTCTCTTGCTTGCAGGTTCTCTCCCTTCTGGGCCTCGGAGCAGCTCTTCCGCGCCAGCCAGTAACACCTCTAGCACCATAAATCCCAACATGCCTTTTACTTCCTCTCCAGATCCATCCCCCTCTCAGAACCCACTCTCACTGATGATGTCCCAGATGTCCAAGTATGCCATGCCCAGCTCCACACCACTTTACCACAATGCCATCAAAACCATCGCCACCTCTGACGACGAGCTGCTGCCGGACAGGCCTATGCTCGCTCCTGGAAGTATGTCAGGTACGTACTACTGGAGCTGGGCTTGCAAGAGGTCACGCCGTCTCATGGCTGCCAGTGAGCCTGAGGCAGCAGGTGGAAGAGGCATTAGAAACTTTCTTCTCCCCCTGCCCGCCATGTCAAATAGCTTAAATTCACCCTCATTGGTAATAGTTTGTACATTTCTTTGCCCTGTGCTGAGGCTGCCCATCAGCTTTTGGCTTGGTGGGTTTGCTCTCTGGAAGTACATGAGCGAGTCTGGCTTGAGACATCCTTCTTCCGTGAGCTCTGGAATTTTTTAGACCTACCTTTACCTCATGCAGAGGCATTGGCCCTGAATTTTCATGGCTCCTGGAGTTTTCTCAGGCTCAGGACTTGCAGACAGAGGTCTGCTGCTTAGAGCCCTTGTGTTTCCGTGTAACAGGACAGGCATGCTCCGAACAGGGCTTGGGAGTCTGGTGTTTTGAGTGCAGCCCAAGTGCCTGCATGAGGCAACCTGTGTTGTAGGTAGCATAGCTGTGATTTCAGTAGGCCAGATACGCTTCACTAGCTGGTGGCACTGGTGAGGACAGCTAGGCAAATGAGTGTTTTTTGTCACTTGGTGACCAGCCCAAAGGGGAATTCCAGTGTGCTTTACCACTTGATTTAGGGGTTTAAAACTGTCTGATAAATATTTTTGGCAGTTTTCAACATGAAAAATCAACTTTTTGACTCTTTCACTGCTGAGCAGTCACTTAGGTTGACTGCAGGCATGCAAATGCATTGGCTGCCTCCACAGGCATGGATGGCTCTGCTGTTCCGATGTCCCACCTGGACATCACCTGTGTTGGGCTGCCCACTCTTCTGCTTTTTTCATCCTCACCGCCCAAGGTTGTGTGGCCACTGGACCTTGCTGGGTGGCAGGAACCCTGCAGCCCACAGTGTTGAAGGGTCACTCCTCAGTGCCTTCCAGGTAGCTGGGAGCCTTGCTGGGAGCCCTGCTGAGACCGTGGTGTAGGGCTGTCCCAACACACCAAGCCAGGATTCTAAAATCAGGGGGCTGTAAGAAGCTACAAATCCAGCATGAGACTGGATGAAGCTGAAAGATCTCTCTGGTGCTTGTGGGCTTAGGGAGCTGGAGTCTGGGTCCTTTTTTTCTGATATTGGTGCTTTGCAAGCCCATCTTGCAGCTCCTCACTAAGCATCACTCTCCATGCTCAGGGAATTCTGAGCAGGAGTGCTTGGCAGGCTTTCAGGATGTGGATTTTGCAAGCCTAAGAGATCTGAGAGGAGGGATAACTCTTCTCTCTTTTTTCTGTCCTTAGGTGTGACGGGGAATCAGCCAAATCAACTGCACTTGAACTCTGTGGCACCTGGATCCTCTCAGAGCCCCATGGGAATGAACCTGCCTGGTCAGCAGCCCCTCTCCCATGAACCGCCCCCCACCTCCATGATGTCCTCCCCAAACCCTCTGGGCTCCAACATTCCTATGCACCCGAGTGGGCCAGGGGCAGGCGTGCCCCCCCAGAACCCCATGATGATGCCCCCGGGTCCCCAGGACTCGTTGAACCAGCAGTGTGGCCCTGTGCCCAACAGTTCACAGATGATTCCTTCTAACCAGCTCGTGTTCCCCCGCATGCAGCAGCCCCACAACGCCATGCCATCTCCTGCTGGAGGCATGCCCATAGCCCCCGGTGCGGGAGGTGGCCCTGGGATGCAGCAGCATTACCCACCAGGGATGCCCTTGCCGCCTGAGGACCTTCCCTCCCAGCAGCCTGGCCAGATGCCCCCTCAGCAGCACATGATGGGCAAGAACATCCCTCCTCGGATTGGCGAGCCCTACCCGCCCGTGCTTCCCGGGGTGGCATCGGTGCTGAACGACCCTGAGCTCAGCGAGGTCATCCGCCCCACACCCACAGGGATCCCTGAATTTGATCTGTCCAGGATCATCCCATCAGAGAAGCCAAGCAGCACCTTGCAGTATTTCCCCAAGAGTGACAGCCAGGCACCGAAATCTCAGCCTTCCAACCTTCACCTCATGAACCTGCAGAACATGATGGCTGAGCAGCCCCCGGTGCGGCCAGGTATGAATGCCCCCAGCCTCCCCGGGCAGCAGGGCGTGCAGAGGGGACTCGGCATGCCCATGTGCCATCCTGGACAAATGCCCATGCTGGGCAGGACAGGCATACCACCCCAGCAAGGCATGATGGGCAACAGCATGCACCAGGGCATGATGTCTCCACAGCAGAGCCTGATGGCCCAGCAAAATTTCATGCTGATGCAGGCCAAGCAGAGGAGCATGTCTGTGTCAGGGGAGATGTATGCCCAGACAGGACATATGATGTCACCTCAGGGCTCTCTCATGGGGCCCCCGCCTCAGCAGAACCTCATGGTCACGCACCAGATGAGGCAGAGGAGTGTCTCCCTGGACAGCCAGATGAGTTACATCCCCGGGCCTGGGAACATGGCGAACTTGCCTTTCTAACCCCGGCTGGCTCTCAGGGCTGGGGAGGGGACTGGGCTGCCTCTACAAACATTTTTAAACCTTTCTGCAGGGGAGGGTTGGGGGCCAATGTCAGTGGAGGACACCACGTGGGATGCTTTTCATATTGGATTCGCCTCTACACAGAAAACCATATGTGCAGTAAACTTGATGTGAATTGGGTTTCTTTTTCCTTACTTTTTTGGGGAAGGGGAGGGTGGAGGGCTGGGAGTGGGGCTGTTACTTTGAACCCTGAGTGGAGACTAGGGTCATCCAGACCCTGTGTCAGTTTGTAAAGTTTTCACTTACGGTTTTCCTCTGTCAAGTGTTTTTCTTTCCCTTTTTTTCCTCTCTTTTTCTTTTTTTCTTTTTTTTTTTCTTTTTTTCCTTCCTTTTTAAGCAACCAAAATGTGCAAGAGGGTTTTTGGAACTAGCTGTAAATAGGTCGCTGGGAAAGGCGAAACTTGTGCTGGTTTTTAATTGTTCTGTATTTCTGTGTTTTAATAGAAGCCTCAAAACATGTTTTAAAAAACAGAAACAGAAAAACATGCTAAAGGCAACAGTGTACAAGGATTGAAGACTCTCCTTGAGGGGGGGAGGGAGGAGGATCCCCAGGGTGCACAGGATGTTGAGAGATCCCATTGTAGAGTGACTCTGTGTCAGACCTGTGTTGTTCATGCATCTGGATGGTTTGCATGTGCGAGGGGGGCGGGGGATGTAGTGTCATGCAGATCTCAGGCCCCTGTGGATGCTCTGCTGAGTACACAAACACAACCACCACCAAGAGCTGTGGCCCTGGTGAAACGCTGCTGGTGCTCATCTGGCAGGACAGAGGCCACAGCTTCATGGGATGCAGCTGTTGCTGCTCTGTGGAGAAGCTGCTGTGGCAGCTGGGGATGCTGGGGAGCATTCTCCCTTCAGCTGGAGAAGTGGTGAGGATTGGGCTTCGCAGATGATAACGTGCTGGACCCGAAGGTCTTGACCAACCCTGTCACCTCTACTCCCTTCTCTTCCCTTCCTACTGTGTCCCCTGGTGGCAGGTGTTACGGTGTGTAGGGACCGATGGGTTCTGAGGTGAGTGAGGTGATGCATTTCGGTGCTTCCAGGAGAGGCTAGCTAGGAACCCTGCTCTTCTGCAGCCTTCCTACACCAGTCCATGACCCATACATCACCGTCTGCCATTGTCCTGCGCCCCCTCTCCTGTTGAATGCTCTCCCAGGTCTTCCTCATGCTTGTTGGTCCTTCTCCTCCAGAGTTTCACAGGCAGTCTTTGTTCCATCTCGCCCTGAGCTACTGGCAGCAGTCCTGCCCTGTGACACAGGAGAGGTCCAGCTGTTGAAGAGGACCTGTCCCTGCGTGCAATACTCCACCTTAGTGTAAGTCTTGTTTGGTGTCAGTGGCATGGCCATTCTGTGTTTCAGACAGAAGAGGCTGAAGTTGCATTGCAATCCCTCATTCCCAAGCTGGCAGAAGTGTGCCATTTGGACAACTCTGGCTTTTCTGGATGCGCTCCATCCTCCCCATCCTGCACTCCATAAGGTCTTCCTGCACGTGGTCCTGATGGTCTGTCCTGTGTTTGTTCACAGAGGGGAATGTGGGGTTATGTGCACACACTTCTGCACTCATGGCAGTGTCTCTGGACTTCTGCAGGGACCCCATTCCAGCATCCAGCGGTGAACTTGGGACACACAGCTGCTGGGGGAACACTGCTTGGAGGATTATCTCTGCAGAGCCAGACTTAGCACACTCTCTTATAACAGAGCTCACCTTTCCCAGCTTGGTACTGCAGGGAGGAGAGGGCTTTGGAAAGGGAGATTGTCAAGTAGCAAGTGAACAGCAACTTTTCACCATCTTGCAAGCTGTTTGGACAGGCTGGTGGGTGCTGAAACGTCAGCCCAGCAGCTCTCTCGATCCAGTCTGTGAGAAGATGGAGTCACAAAGTCCAGTTAGGAATACCTTGAGCTTTGGGGCATTGTGTAGCAAGCAGTACTGGGTAAGAAGCATGGGTCTGGATTTGAGGAAGAATCTTGCTTTGGTCTCCTGCTTTGTAGGGGTTTGTTGTGTATGATGTGAGCAAGTAGCAGTTTTTGAGGTGATAAAACAGGCAGTGGTCATCCCTGCCTTTGCAGTTGGAGCAGAGGAATAATCTTCAGCTCAGGCTTTGGACCTGACCATGTTAGCTGGTTGGATTCTCCATCCTTTCAGTGTGTTCACATGGGAGGATGTGGCTCAAACAGATGTAGCTCTTTCTAAGCTTGACTTGCCTGAAAGGCTGTGGCTTCTCTTGGCTGCACTTTGGGGTGTTGGCTGCTGCTAGTTTCTTGTAAACATCCAAATACCAATTACAGCCTCAAACCTTGCTCATTACCCACCAGCTAGTCTTGGCTAATTTGAAGCCATAACATTTTCTATATGGAAGTTTTTTGTTTGTCTGTAGACAGCTGTTGTTTTAGCCCGGTTGAGATCTCCACGTGTTCGTACCTTCCCTGTTGTCCTTTTTGCCCAGCCTGACACAGAAGTTGCTTGGGGCTTGCAGTCCTGTCTTTGTGGGCAGCGTGTTGTCCCTGCTCAGCTGGAGCCCCCAGGCTGCACGGCTGTGCAGGACTCAGGAGGCTGGTGCTGGCTGCTCGTGGGGATGGGGCAGTGCAGTGCTATTTCTGCCTGGCAACAGAAGGAACACCTGTCCTTCAGTGACAAATAAGAAGCAAAGCCTTTTGACTCAGCAGCCCTGGATACAAAAGGGAAATTCCAATACTAGGTCAGAGCTGAGGATTCTAGAGCAGCAGTCGATGCTCTTCTGCAAAATTGCACTGCCCTAGAGCCAGCCCTCTCCCTACCCCTGAGAGGGCTGAACAACGGGGAGAAGTGCTGCCTAACACCCTTCTGCCCTGGGCACCACTCCCAACCATGTCTGTGAACAGCAGTGTGGCAGGAGTTCCTCTGGAGGCTCAGTGACAGCCAGTCTGTGTTAGACCTGGGCAAGGTTTGCCATCAGCTGGTTGCCTGCTGCCGTGACCTGTGTCTAGTCTTGTGTCTTGTAGTTTATTGCTCGGCTTCTCAGCTTGAGTTCTGTGTACTGACTCCACCTAATCACAGTAGGTTTGCCCATCTTTTAGCCGTGACTTCGCCATGTTTTTCCGGCTCCAAAAAAGCATATGCTGGGAAACCGCATCTTTCAGTACATCGGATAATCACGCACCCGGAATTAGCTTTCACATTGAGGTAAAGGTGACTGACCTGTTCTCTGTCATCCCATGGAGAAATTCCCCAGTCATTTTGTACCATTATATAAATATATATATATAAATATAAATATATAAATACAATATGTGAAGACATCTTATTGGTTTTTATTTGAAACAATTTTTAGGCTTGTTTTTGGGTATCTGTGCTGCCTGTAATGTATTGACCTGTTTTATAGGTGCCTTTTTATTAAAAAGACAAATTTCAAAACCTGACCTTGTGCCTGTCTTTTTCCACGTGATTGTCCATGGGTCTGCAGTGGGGACAAGAGGGTGCAAGAGCTGCTGGGAGGGTTGCGTGGGCATCGGGGGAGCCCTTTCTCTGCAGCGCTCCCAGGCGCGCGTTCATTCATGCGTTCCTGGCTCGCGCTCACGCATGCACGCTCCACTGCCTGCCACAGCCCTGCGATCATCGCGCGCGTGTAGCAGGATGCTCTGCTGAAACACCCCAGCTCTGCCTCCTGGGAGTCTTGGTTGCCCTGCAGGAAATGCAGAGCAGTGTGCTGTTGTGAGTCTTTGTGTCCTTGTCTTTGGGGTTGCCTTCAGCAGAGACCAAGGCTTTCTCTGGGTTGTCTGCTGGAGCCTTGTTTGCAGAGCGTGGTCCAGGGCTGGGGGTGCAGAGTGTGCGCTGTGGATGGTGGTGAGATTGCCTTCCCACACGCCACTTCCCCACTCCCTGCAAGAGCCACTTTGGAGCTCCCCTGGGCTCAGTGCCTCTTCCTGGTGGCCTGGGTGGGCAGAGTACGTCTGCCTCACTTGGTAGCAGTGGAATAGGGGCTGAGCTGAGCTCCACAGGGGAGCCTGAAGGTTTGTGTGCCTGAGGGCTGTGGTGTCTGGGGGTGGCTCTGGTGGCATGAGTGCTTAGCAGGGAAGCCCGCTCTGGGCCATGTGACAGCCATGCAAACCTTGAGGAGGCAGTGAGGGTTTCACTGAGTGGAAAGCCCAGCTTCCTCTGTGGTGAAGGAAAGTTCCTCTTGCTTTCTTGTCACCATTCAGCAGGTTGGTTGCAGGCAGTTGTGGGAGGAGCAACAGCTGCTCTTTGGGGAAGGGTCTGCCAGCTCTGAGCCAAGCCATTCCCAGGCTGGCTGAGCCAAATGTGGGTGCAAGGGCAGCTTTCCACTTGGGTTAGCAGCTGCTGTAAAACTGGGGCAGCAAGTGCTCCAGTTGGTGGAAGAGGCTCTGGAAAGCAGAGAGCTAATGTAGATCTGGACTGACTCTGAAGACAGCAGGGCATTCTGCGGCACCAGTGAAGGGGAATCTGAACAGGGTGGTCTTGTGAGCCCTGTGGTCCCCATGTGGGAACAGCAGTGCTTGTCAGAAAGGTGACATCTGCCCTCTCAGTGCTCTCTGATGCATTTCCCTCGAGAAAGTGACATGACTGCAGACAACTGCTTACAAGCACTGTCCATGAGAAGGTGTTTATTACAGCTTACATCAAACATTTCTAAAGGTTTGTACATACCAGTACTAAAAACTGTAGTAACAATAGATGTGTAATCAATCTGTTCACTCTTACTTTGTGTGCAGATTTTCTTTTTACTTTGTGACCACTGTAAGAATTCTACACTCTGACTGTTCATTTCTTCAGTAACAGTTTTATGTATGTAGAAACACAGTTTCATCAGAACCTGCTGGGGAGGCGTTTACAATGCATCTGCAATGGGTCTGCTCACTGGTACAACCATGGAGAACACGAGAGGACAGGCTAAAGAGAGCTGCTCTTCCTCTGCTGCATGTACATGCTTGAACAATTACAGTCACCATTATTTGCAGGTTTCATCTTTGAAGATGCAGCACTGCAGGAAATGGTGGACTGCCTTATACTTGGTGAGTTTTCTCCTGAAGTCATAATGTGAGAACGAGCTATTGAGATCTCTACCTGATCCAGACTGAGGTAACGTAACCCCTTCCATAATGCCTGGTGTTTTTAGAAGGGCCCTTGGGTATAGTGAAGTTCAGCTGCAGTTCAGGGCAAGATCACCACCCAGGTTTGTTCTCTGTACACCTGGATGCACTTAATCTCTGAAAGCCCTGTTGATGCAGGTGGAGGAAAAATATCAGAAAGCACAGTGCAAAGCAAAATGCTGCATTTCCTCTCGCCTCGCTAAAAACAAAGAGAAATTATGCAAACGAGCTCTTTTCCTTACTTTGGGGCAGTGGGTCTCCTTGCTCTCAGAACCCACAAATTGCCATACAGTGAGCTGAAAGAAAAAGTTACACCTTCAGACTTACAAAGCGGTGTGGTTTCTGTCCCCTGTGCAGAGTCACAAGACAGAAGCCATCTCTTCAACTGGTGTTTTTCCTTAAAGGAAAACTTTTGCATAGTCAGGCATTCAGTTCAGCAGCCACTCACAGAAGATCTTAACAGCAGTAAAACAGATCAAATGAGTGGGGAAAGATGCAACTGGTGTCAGGAAAGGAGTCTGTGACAGTCAAATCTGTTAGTCTGTGGGAGGACCTGCTGGCGTGAGCTGTGTCGGGCAGGTGAATGTGTCATGGCTGGCTGGGGGGGATGTCGTGCAGCAGGAGGACAATGTTGCAGTCAGAGAGTGTTCAGCACTGTATGCCCATGCTATGTGATTGAGCTCTACAGCCCCCATCAGTCCTACCTGCATCTCTCTTTCCAGTTGCTGTGGCAAATGAGTCCTGCTGCTTCCTTTGGGCATGTCTGTACCAACCTGAGCTAGTGAAATGGAGACCTGCTTAGCTTAGTTGGCTGCACTTTTTTCCTTGCCCCTGGCACCCCAGTCTTGTGCCTGACTTCATGCACAGGATGCCTGCAGTCACCGTTCTGAGGGAGAGGTGGGAGTGTCAGTTCAACCCACTTGGGTTCATCCAGCCCCACGAGAGTGACCACTGGACAGCCAGCATTCACCAACAGCTGCCAGGCAGATTTCTACAGGTATGAGAACCAGGAGGAGCCAGGCAAGGTATCTGATGGGATTCGGGTGTTCGGTGGCTATTGGACCTGTTTCCTGAGGAGCAAAGAAAAGTGGTGGGGATGCTTGTGAAACTTGTAACTGAGACCACAGCAAGTACGCCACTAGGAAGGAAAGCCCTAGGCCAGTTCTGTCTTGCAGGCAGCCTTTTCCAGCTAGAAGGTGGAGATGGAGGTGGTGTTGTCAGAATCAATCCCGCTACTCTTCCTTGTCACCTCCAGGATCTCCTGCAGGGTCTCCTGGCTTATGCAGCCAAGCTCCTGCAGGATCCGGAAGAAGTCATTACGGAACTTGACTCCAATGAAGGCGTAGAGGATGGGGTTGAGGCAGCAGTGTGTGAAGCCAATGGCCTCTGTCACCATGATGGCTGTGTCCAGCTGGTCTTCCAGGAGGCAGTTCTTGGTGAAGGCTTCTAGCTTGGTAAGTGTGTTCAGGAAGATGACGATGTGGTACGGGCTCCAGCAGAGCAGGAAGATTCCTGTCACCAGGATGGCCACACGGACAGCTTTCTGCCTCTGCAGGCGCTGGGACTGACAGAGCACCCGGACAATGGCCATGTAGCAGTAACACATGACCAGCAGGGGCACAAAGAAGCCCACAGTGTGGTAGAGGAAGCGAGTTGCCAGCCAGGCATTGTTGCCATCGATCCCAACCTCTGGAAAATAGCAAATGCTGCGGTTGCTGTCATCTGTCCAGACTTCCATGAAGATGAGATCGGGTAAAGTCAGAAGCAGTGAGCAGAGCCAGACAGCCGTGCAGGTGAGATGGATGGAGTGAGCTCTGCGTTTGCGGTAGGTGTGGATTGCATAGACGATGGCCAGGTAACGGTCCACTGCGATGCACCCCAGCAGCATGCTACTGCAGTAGAAATTGATCTTGTGGACAGCACTGAGTATCTTGCAGAGGAACTTCCCAAATACCCACCCAGCCAAGCTCTCTACCACGCTGAATGGGAAGGTAAGCAACAGTGCCAGGTTGGCCAGGGTGAGATGGAAAAGGAAGTTTTCCGTGGTGGTGCGAGAGCGCTTGAACCTCTCTAAAATGACCAGGACCAGGGCATTGCCTACAGTCCCCAACATGAACATCAACAGATAGATGAGGGGCATGAAGACCTTTCTGAAGGGGTCTCTCTGGTTGCCAACCACTGATGAGGCTGGGTTGAAGCAAAAGTAGCCCTCCAAAGAAGGGGTGGTGTTCTCAGCTTCATAGTAGCCACTCAGTTCCACCTGGCTCTGGAGAATAAGAGAGTATCGTTAACAGAGGGGAGTTTCTGGACACAAGAACCCAGTCCCTCAGCTGCACCTGGCAAACCTAGAGTGGAGCATCCCCACGTCCTGCGGCCCACCTGCATCAGGAGCGGGTGCTGCCTGTCTGCAGTGTGATGACCTCGGAGGTCCCCCCAGTGCCAGGAGGTGCAGCAGCCTGTGGAGAGGGTTGTCTCCATCTCTGACAGCAAGAGCTGCTCAGGATCTTATCTCTAACTAGCATATTTGGTGATGTTCTGGTGTCCAGTCAAATGACCAGTTTCATCATCTGGTTCTTGCCAGTTTACCTGCTGGTGGCTCTTGCTTCCTCACACAGCATGGAACGCTCCTCTACCAGCTTTCCTGATGTTTTCTACTCATTTCTGATACGGACTGCCCCTGTCCTGCCTGCTGCCAGGTACAAAGGCGGTGGGATTGCACTGACCACCTTCTCCTCAGAGGCCTGGGAGCTGCCTGGGGCAGAGCAAGGTAAGGGGCAAGAGCAAGCAGCAGCTGTCCTTGAGATTGCTTTCCACATGCTCAGAGAAAGGTGTGGGGCAGGTGTTCAAAATGGCTGGAGGAAAGCCTCTGAGGCACTGTGGTGCCATAGCTAGAGGAATGGATGCTGCAGAGAGAAATCTGTTCTGTTGGTAAACCTTGCAGTTCTGAATTAATTGCAGTCAGAGCAGGAAACACGATTGAAAACACCACGCGGACCCTAGGCTGATACCCAGTAAGGAAAGTGCAGTAGAGCTACCACAAACATGATTTGCTCTTGGCCTGCTGGATCTTCTTGCCAGGTGAGCAGCCTGTATTGGGGCTGAGGCTGCGGGCAAGTATCAATTGCCGGGAAGCTGGAATTGCACTCAGGATGAACTTCCTGGACAGTGGGCATACTCCAGCTGGCCTTGGGCACCTTGCAGAAGTTGGGTGTTCACAAAAGCAAAGGGCTGGGATGAGCATAAAAAGAGAGCAGTGCAGGAGGCTTGTGGCAAGCTGAAAAATTAGTGACAAGTGGGAAGAGCTCAGCAGCAGTCACCCTGAGGTCCCCCACCCACACCCTCTCCAGAGACTTGTGCTGAGACTTCAGTGTCAACCACAGCGGAAGTCTCTGCTTGCTGCTTTCATACCTTTCACTGCCAGCTGCAGCCGTTTGCACCTGCTGCTCCTTCCCTCCTCTGCCAAAGTTCCTGTCTAAAAATACCAGCCCTGCTTTATACAGTTTTAGAGTTGATTTTGGGGGTTTTTGCTCACCCAGTGTGCTACTAAGCCAAATGAGTGTGACCAGCCTGGAGTCCTGCATTGTTCCTGGCTAGGGAAGGGTGATTTATGTTTCTTCTCTCTCAGGCAGCCTTCCCTGGGCAATGCACTGGGTGCCTCCGCACGTGACTGGGGTAAAGAGGCAGTGGCAGGGCTCATCTGAACTGCTCTGCTCTGCTGCTGAAACCATCTGCGTGGCTCCAGGAGGGGCCAGGCACACTGATGTGGCAGAAGTCTACGGAGCATTAGTAAACACGTAGAGCAGACAGCTGGCTCAGGTGGTCCCCCAGCAGTGGATGGTAGGAGGGCAAACAAGCCCTTGGGAAAAGTGCAGAATAGCCTTGCCCAGCTCTTGCCTTCTTCCCTGGGCCTCTGCCTTTGGCTACTGCCAGAAAGAGTGCTGAGCCAGACTTTGCTCTGACCAAAGTTACTCTTGGTCTTGCCACCATCCTGTTCTCCACCAACTCTGCATCCAGGGGTGCTGTGGCTGTGCTCTGATGCCATGGTGCTTCCTCCTGAATGGGTGAGAGCCAGTCCCCTCGGGGGCCAGGAATCCCCCCTACCCAAAACCTCAAACACACACCTGTCTTCCCCTAATGTGATGATGGGGCTGCAAACCTTTGGTGAAAAGCATTTTGTATTCCCAAAGAACATTTATTTTTCTGGTTAAGGATATGATTTTGGAAACTGGAGATTGCTGCTAAAGACAAAAGCTTTTAGAATTCCCTCCCAGTTATTTTTCTCCCTGGCTTGAAAACATTTCCTAGTCTGTACCCAGACCTTTTGTCAAGAATTACCAACACATAGAAACCTGCGATGTGTTGTCCAGTGCCAGATCCTTGAATCTCTTTGAGAAAAACAAGACCAACCCAAAAACCTTTGCAATTTAGTGGACTGACCAAACCAGACTGCTCAGGCTGTGCAGGTGACCGTGTGGAAAACCCCAAACAAATTATATGTTGGAATGGGAAATTTCACTGGGGAAAGGTTGGATGATTCCACCTTTGAAGGAAAAAAAGGAAAGGATGGGAAATGTCTGGGTTTGCTGGCTGGAGTGTCAGTCCTGCCTTGGAGCCATGCCAGCACCATTGATGCTGATGGGTGGACAGCCTGGGTGGTGTTCAGTGGCTTTGGCCACTGACCAGCTTCCAGCATCACCTTGTATTTGGAGCCAGAGGTGCAGAGGCTGAGTGCCACTATCAGACACCATCTGATTGCTGATGGGGAGCAGGTAGGGAGGGCTCTTACTGTAAAGCCATTTGCTGTGGGCAGGGGAAGCATGTGCGGAGCTGAGTCTGAGGCATCCTCTCATGCATCTCCGAGCAGAGCAGCGTGTGTGGGTGGAAGCGGACAGAGATGAGTTGGAGACATGAGGATGAAAAGTCACAGTCCAGGCTGAGACAGGAAGGACAGGGACCAGAGCTGCAGGAGATGCACTGAATGTGCCAAGGAGAGGATTCTGGGGACTCTGCTGTGATTCCCATTTCTAGGACTGGAAGCAGGTGGCTGCCTGATCTGGGATGGGATAAGTCAACAGTGTGTATGCAGAGGGACCTTTGAACAGGTCTCCTCCAAGACAATTGCAGCCAGATTTGGGGGTGGGAGAAAAAGTGGTGTCTCTTTCTGTAATAAATGTATACCTGGGAAGGCTGTTCCTGTGTGCTTTTTGTTCAGGGATCCCTCTACCCCTGACCCACATTCAGATTTATTCTGGTCTCCATGTGGCAGCTGCTTTTCTCAGTTCCCCACAACTGTCAGCGATCAAAACATTTGGCTGCAGAAGTGAAGCAGCTTGTGCACTGTTATGGGTTTTCCATGTGAGTCATTCCCTTCTAGCCCATGCCAGGGCTGGGAGCAGCACATTTTATTCCCAAAACCTTAAAACTGAAATAGCCCACATCAATGCGATTTACTGACAGAGCTTCTGCTCATAACCTCTCTGGGTGCTGAACCAGGGAAAGCTAGGAATAAGACCAAAGCCCATGGAAATGCCACATTACTGTAGTGCAGGTGCGTTTATGCTCTTGAGTCATATTGGTCCCATTACAATGAAAACTGGTCTGCAGCTCCTCAAGAGACCTGGTGGAGATCTCAATGGTTCTTCTGCACCTGTGATTTTGGTTGTCTAGGCTGCAGTTGAGGAAGGTTAAGCAAGCAAAGCATTTTTGCTATGGAGAAAGGGGGTTATCATTTTGGGCACCTTACTTTTCCACAAGATAACAGAGTCGATTAGTCTTGGATGGTATCAAAATTTAGATGAGGCTCTCACTGTACTCACTGTGCAAACGTTCTCATAGTTTTTCCTTCCACAATTGCTCAATTGGTTAAAAAATAAATTCTGAGATGGTAGTGCTGCTGTGTACTTCCCCTTGGATACCTCAACGTACTCTAAAAGGTGCAGCTGCTGTCTTTCATTTGCAAACGCTGGGGAGAGAACTATGACGCAGAATGCCTTGTGTCATCATTCCCTGTTAGAACAACTCGTAATTTATTTTCCCCTCTTCAAAATGTCCCTCTTGTAAATATACTTTCAACAGAGTCTGTGGCAGCTTGTATGTGGAGAAGGCAAGCAGGGGTAGGAGCACGTAAGGTTGTACCAAGGATTTTCACAGAGAGAGAGAGAGAAAGAGAGAGAGACCGCACTGGATTTGCTTTGAGTATTCCAGTTGTGTAAGGAGACCAGACGAGGTGTACAGGGCTTTGCATACTGTGTGCACAGTCATTTATACCACTGAAGGCTGGTGCAGAAGGTGCCTGGCTCGGAATGAATGTTTGACGCCGAGGTGTCGAGGGCTGCATGGGCAGCAGGGAACAGAGCCTGGGACAGGCTGGCAGTGGGTATGGGGCTGCCAGAGCCCCGCTCTCCCAGGGAGTCACCTGGCCCTTTGCAGAGGCTGTGGTCTGTCCTCATGCAAGGACAGTGCTCAGGCTAAGTGCTTGCCAGAATGGCTGCACACGAGGCCCCGGCAGTTCGGCAGCTTTCCCCATGGGAATATCCAGCACCCTTGGATCAGCTGCAGCCACACTGCGCTGGCTCTCTGCAAGCAACAGCCTTGTGTTTGTGGCCAAGCTGGGACTTAAGGGATGCAAGGGCTGATTGTGCTGTCTTAAGAAATGGCTCAAGCTCTTCCTCTGCCAACAGGAGGGTGAGAAGACAGACAGACAGAAAACAAGTCTTTCAGCCCCCCCCCAGCTCTACCTGCTCTCCCTGTTATCAAGCAAAGCCAGTCCCAACTCACCAAGTCATAGGTCTCTGATGAGTAGCTGACAGGCCCCATGGTTTCAGGAGCAGGATCTGTCTCTTCTACAGAAGTTTCAACAGAAGTTCTTTTTTGGGGTGGAGTTAGTAATTTGAGTAGGAAGGGACACAGCATGTAACAATAGACTATTTGCAAGGCAAATGAGCTCCAGGCATAGTGACCTGATTGATGTAAGGATTAGCATCTAGCTTTATCATCTTTTTACTAGTACTGTAAGTTAATTTTTAAAGTACAGTTTGAAGAATCCGCATTCCTTTGTTCTGTACCAGAGAAGATTCAGAACATCCTTACAGCTTCCCTGGAAACCTCCAGGGCTGTTGCCCATGGCTGTCCTTGTCCCAGGTGGTCTGAATGGCTTTGGAAAGTTCTATGCCAAGGAACACAGCAGAAACCTCCTGGATCCAGGCAGGATCTCTGGATACTCCTGGATCTCTGGAGCCATGCAGGACTTCAAAGACACCTGGAGGTGAAATGCATAGGTATAGTCTATATGACCATCACCCTCTGCCTTGAGGTCCTTCTGGCTGCTTTAACCCCAGTGGCTTTGTGGTTGTCTTCTGCTTCTCCTGCTGCTTCGCCCCTCGTCTGGGCTTGCGGGAGGGTGAGGTGGCTTGCACAGGAAAGTGCAGGAGGGGCTGGGCAGCTGCATGACAGAAGCAAGGCCCCTTGATTTCACAAGGTAGTAAAGGATAATAAAAATGGGAAATCAAGATTTTCTCTGCTCAAGGGAATGTGTGTTTTGTTCACTGATGTTACAGCAGCAGATTCATGGTGAGAAAGCCCCAGTCTGGGTCAGCAGAGCAGGATGGCATTGCAGCTGGCATTTTGGCAGGAAGCTTTTCCTCTGTGAAGAGCTGAAGTGGTTCCACAAGCACAGTGTTTGTCCTCCTCTTCTCTGGGCACAGCTGCACCAAGGCCTCTGTACCAGCAAGAGTGGGACTTGGTCTACTGAAGGAGGAGGTGGTGTTTGATTTCATTCACTCCTCCTGCTTCTTAGCAGGAGCCAGGTGATCCTGACTTAATGGGCCACTGCTGCCACAAGGATGTTGGCTGTCCTTCCCTGCCCTGAGGACCTTTGTGTGCATCTGCATGTGCTCATCAGCCTCTGGGCACCCCTTCTCCCAAAAGGGAGAGGATGGAGAGCAACAAACCTGGAGGGAGGCCATAGGGAGCTTGCTCTCTGCCTCCCAGGGGGGAACACAGACCGAGGCCTGCCCTGCCAGGGCTGTGGAGCAGCATGAAGAGTGGGGCACCACTGAGCCTGGGAGACTGAGAGCTTGGGAAGGATGTTCTCATTCAGCTAGAAGTGGAGGGTGGAGCACGCAGCACCAGAAACTTCCTTTAAGGGCCAGCAGCAAGGGTGCTGCTCCCCAGGACAGGGCAGTAAGGTAGTGTGAGTCTGAGAGTGAGGGAGTGATGATGCAGAACCTCTCAGCTCAGAGGGACAGGCCACAGAAGGCAGCTGTGGGGAACTGCAGTCTGGAAATGCTTCCCACGCTGTAAGCTTGGCCCTCAGATGTGGTGTGGGAATGACAGGGGTTCAAGGAGCCTGCTCCAAAGCAACAGACACAAAAGATTTCACTTGCAAACACACACTACACCAAGGAGATGACTGCTGCCCTACAGGCATGACCTAAAGGATCTTTGTGTTGCTGTAACGTGAAATGCAAGAAATATGATAATAAGAGAGAATAGCATAAGGGAAAAATAAATGGAAAGAAATTGAAATTAAATATACATTTTTAACCTGCCTGTCCCTACACAGACAGGTAAGGAACTGACTGTGGAAGAAGACTGTTACCAAATTCCTCAATTTGAGGATTGTTTTGATGTCCATACATGGGAATTCCTGTCTGAGCTCTGGTTTTCTGCCACAGATATACACTCTCACTGGAGAATTGTTCTTGTTTTGTCAGGAATGTAAAATTTCCTTAACTTGTATGCAGTATTTTGATAATAGGAAATTATTCAGCTCTACAGAAGGATGTCAAAATGCAGTACTTCTGTGTGAAGTTGCTATGTTCTTTGTAACTGTGTGACTAATAAGCACCTCTACTGGCCAGTTGGGCACTACACTGACTTTCTGAGATCTGCTGGAGAAAAGCCAGATTGTTTCTGGCTCCTGAGTCTTCTCAACTCTAATGTTCTCTGTTAGTCTTATTTGCTGTTACCATAACTAAAACTTTGTGCTGCCTGCAGATGTCAGGCATGTTTCCTAATCTGTTAATTTCTGTTGTTATTTGTTCTTTCAAGATTAGAACATGCCACTTCCTGCACAACTCATTGGGAAGTGTGATGCTTAGCCCCACAAGGAGCTGAGATGAGATGCCAGCCCCCACACAGCAGGGCCAAAGCAACAGCAGGAGCAGCAGAATGAAGGTCGTGCCCAGCATCTGCCTCTGTGTGTGGGGCAGTCGAGGGTTTCCCATCTATGGCTGCTGCGCCCTTTGGCCAATGAGTAGCACAGCAAGAAACAGGTGAGGTGCAGTTTTCTGCTCCCCTGGCACGTGAACACCTGTCTTTTCAGGTTCCTTTTTCACTTGCCACACTTGGAACAGAAGCTTTGAAAAGAAAGAGGGATGCATCAGGTAGGAGAGAGGTTGGCAAGGGAGCTTCACACCAGGGATGACCTCTGTGCCCCGAGGAAGGGCAGCTCGGTCCAGGGCAGCAGCCTCAGAGCAGAGCAGAGTCTGCAAGGCAGCAAACAAAAGAAATCAAGGATGAGACTGCACTGATCTCCCATGAGAACTGGGCAGGAACATATGAAGTTATTACAGAAGAAGGGTCAGCAGGCCTGATGGAGATGACTGTGCTGTGGCTGTCAGAGGAGGGAACAGCATTGCTTCATTCCCCTGCTGTGACCCCCAGACTTCCAGTGGGGCTGAGGGCAGACACGGCCCCACCAGCCCCAGGTGTGCCTTTGGCTGCTGGGGGTGGATAAACAACCACCCTGAGAGAGCTGTAGATGTGAGGAACAAGCTAAAAGCAGCCATGTCAGGGTAAATGAACTTCCCTCCCTGTCTTTTTGTGCCTATTTTGGAAAACATTTGAACAAAAACTTGTCGGCGAAGCAGTTTTCGAATTACCAGCATTTTTAGGCTACTGTTTTTAAGATCACGTTCCCATTGTGGTCCGGTTTGTCAAGACCTGTGTGTAAGGAACAGCCAGCCGTCTGAAAGGGAATGGCAATTCCCAGGCCTGCCGCGGTCGGAGGTTACAGCTCCTGCCCGCTGAGGTCAGCCTTTTGTTCCTACATTTGTTTTCGCTGTGTTTTAATGACTACAGAGCGAAGCCACGCTAACTTTCCAAGCCTTTTCTTCAGAAACAACAGGGCCGACAGACCAGCCTGGATGAGGGACGAGGGACCGGGATGAGGGACCGGGATGAGGGATCGGGATAAGGGATCGGGATGAGGGATGGGCGGGGCCAGCGCTGTCACGTGGCGCGCAGTGCACGCCGAACGTACGTAGGTACGCACGTACGTCTGTGCGTGATGCGTGCGGGGCGGGGTGGCTCCTCCCGGCGGGAGGGGGAGGGCGCACGGGAGGAAGGAGGAAGCCGCCATCTTGGAGCGTCGAGTCGCCATAACAAGGCACCGGGGCAGCGAGAGGATTTTATACCTGGGCGAGGGGGAGCGCGGCTGGTGGCGGTGAGGACGGGCCGGGGTGCCGGGGCGGGCGCGGCTCCTCGGGAGCGTGGCGGCAGGGGCCGGCGCCGGGGGGCCGAGCCTCGCGGCCTGCGGCGGGAGCGCTGGGCC
>NW_020884916.1:0-70611 GCF_003945725.1 Corapipo altera | reverse complement strand
GTGGCGGGCGGGGCGGGGATGGCCCGGCCGGGGCGCAGCGGGAGCGGCGGGGCCGGGGTCCCGCGCAGGGCGGGGTCGGGCCGGGCGGCGGGTGACGGGCACTCCATTGTTCTGGGCGGGCGGGATGTGCCGGTGTGGCGCAGCTGCGATCCGCGGGCGGCGCCGGGCCCGCCGCTCGGCCCCGCGGCTCTGCAGTGCGGCCCGGCCTCACCGCGCACATCGGGCGTCGCGGGGGCTCCCTTTGTGCTGGGCCGAGGGGAAGGGGAAGGTCCGGAACGGCTTCCCTGGCCGCCTGCCCGCGTCCGGGGGGCACAGATGGGCTGCGAGGGCCCTTTTCCCTTCGGGCCGCCGGTCTGCGAGATGGTGGCGCCTCTTGTCTCGGAACAGGGGGATTTGTTGGGTTCGGTGAGGCTGAGTGTTGTTTTTAAGCTCTGTCCTCCTAAAGGGTAGTTACGGGGGGGGGGGCTGTGTGTGGATGGGGAATGAGGGGCTGAGAGGTTTCATTTCCTGCAGTGTTGGAGAACTCCTCGGCGTTGGTATCCCGGGTCTCTCTGGCGGCTCCGGTTACCTTCGTGGCTCATCTCGTCTGTTTTTTACGAAGTTAATGTCTAGGAGAAATCTGTCTTCAAAGATGAGAGATAGCTAGCAGAAAAATCCTGGTTCTGCGAACTTTAAAGTTGTGCTGTGGACGCATTTGTAAACAGCAGGGAAGTCTGGGAAGAGTCTGAATTCCTTTTTCGCTCTCTTGAAATGCTTTTATTCACTGAGGAAGCACATTTTGTTGTGAACGCCGAGGTTAGGAAGCAGTAATCTGCTGGTTTTTCCTTTGCATTTTCCCAAGATAAAAGGTGTCTTGTGATGAGAAAGGACAGGCAAGCCTACTTTCTGTTCCAAAAGATTTTGTACTGGGAATGTTTTGTCTCCGTGATACCACAGTAAGGAGTCTTTCAGCTGCTCTGTGCTTACTTTCTGTAAGGGGCAGACTTTGTGTTGTCTCTCCGTGGTTTTACCCACCTTTCTGTTACATACAGAGTCAATATTAAGTTGTGTACCAAATGTTATTTTTTGAGCACAACATAAGTTGTTGGTGACTGCTGGAAGGTGAGGTCACGTGGAACGCATAAGCAGGAAGCTGCATACCCAGTGTACGTGTGTGTTACTCGCTGCCTCAGTTCAGGCTCAGTCCCTTGGACTCTCAGAGGCACCTGCTCAGTTCAGTGTGATGGTATTCATGTTGCTGCTCTGAACGGCTCTAAATCAATGCCCAGCTCAAAACTGTGAGTAAGCTGGGTTGAGCTAATGTTTTGGGTTGGAGAAGGGTAAGCTGTTGTTTTGGGTTTATGTAATTTCTATTTTCCTTTCAAATTGAAAAGGGCAATCAGAGTAACTTAAGGGTTTTGTCAGTTCTTACTGGAATGTCCATTTGATATTGTCATCTTGCTTCCTGTCATAAACTTGTGCGTGACATTATTGCTCAGCATTTTAGGGCTGCTTTGCTGCATCTCAGAAGTGGGGGAACTTGAAAAGCTGTCAAAGTAGTTGATAAAATTCATGGTTACTTTCCGGGAGGGGGCAGGTAGTGTTCCTCTGAGGAATGCTGCTGAAAGCACAGCTCTTTGGGAAGTTTTCTTTGATGACTAAAGGAGGTAGGCACAGCTTTATAGAAAGGGGAGAGAAGTTTCATGCACGTTGTGATAGTTATCACTGAGGAAACAGAAAAGCAAGTATTCTTGTTGCACGCTGCCTGGGAAAAAGTGACTCTTAAAATACAAAAGTAGACTGATGAGATTTGTGTGGCCAAAAACCCACATACTAATTGTTATTGTCTGCTTCTTTTTCAGATTGAAGCAAGTGAATTCTGACATAACTTCGTTAGAGGGCTTTTTTTAAAAAAAAGTTGATCCACAGTGCATCAGAGCAAGTTACTGCTTTACTTTTGAGTGACTTACAGGTGCTTGCCTGCATTGCAATAAAGGACTCATATATTGAGCAAGACTTATTTATCTCTTCGTTTTGGAGAGTCTAATAAACTGTTATTACAGTTTCTGTACTGACTTTCAAAGTTTTGAGTCTAAAAAGACATCTTTAAAGATAAAACCATGAGCACGGCCAGAACAGAGAACCCTGTTATAATGGGTCTATCCAGTCAGAATGGGCAGTTGAGAGGCCCCGTAAAACCCAGCGGGGGCCCAGGAGGTGGAGGCACACAAACTCAGCAGCAGATGAACCAGCTGAAAAACGCCAACACAATCAATAATGGCACTCAACAGCAAGCACAGAGTATGACCACCGCTATTAAGTAAGTGATTGTATCGACTGCCGCAAAAGGAATGTTTAAAAGTCACGTATTGGAAAGTTTTGGGGTTCCCATTTGAAAATGTTGTCTGCTGTTGTTTTATGACATGGGCAGGTAGATGTGTCCTGTGATATACATTATAAAAAAAAAGCTGTATTTCCATGTGTGAGCTCTTCTCCAGCAGTGATTGTTTTGGTGTGTTCCTTGTGAAAATGGAATTTGATGCTGTGCTTTTCTGAGTGTGAACTGCTGTCAGAAGCAGCCCACTGAGCATCAGAGTCCTGTGCCCTTTGCTTGTTGCAAGTGGTACAAGAGGGAAGTTGGGGAGTGGGAAGGAACAGAACTGAAATTAAAGACAGAGGAGGAAATGCCACCTGGTCTCAGTCCTGTTGTGTATACTTTTTGGTTTGTTACAGTTCTTTCTCACGATGAGAAATGCTTTAAAGTCAGTTATCTTTTGTCATTGATCTGAAATAGTAGTACCTGCTGTCCTCAGTGTAATGCTCTGGCTTTAATTCATCAAAGCCTTAGCTGAGAGGATATGGTCTGCCTATGATACCCTGCTCCCATCCAGCTGGTTTTGGAAGTGTGCTAATAAAACGTGAGTGTGCTGGTTGGAATTTCTGACAGATGTAAAAGACTTGGACAGTATGGTAATGTGTTGCTTTTCTCTTTCCCCTATTGTTCCTGCTCCCCCTGAACAGCATAGGCTTTTATTTTGTTAATTATTTGCAAAGGAAGTGCCGGCTTCCTCAGAGAGTACGCGATGGAACACTCAGATTTTTAAACTCTGCCTAACTTGCCCCCCCACCCCTTTTTTTTTGTGTATTACATGGGTTACACTGAAACTGGTGAATTAAACTCATGACTTTGTGGGAGTGTGGAAGAGAAGGACTTGCTCTAATCTATACAGTGCCTTTCAAGAGAGGATGGGTGTCTAAATCTCACTGAGAAAAAAAGACTTTTGATCAACCAGTGTAGTGGTTTTTACCTTCTCACATTACTTGGGGATTAAGAATGGATGTTCCCTGGGCAAGAGAATTTTTCTTTTAAGTGGTGAAATACTCTCAGGTGGATTTATTATAGCCGGTTTCTGTTGTATGACTAAGTCAGTGCTCAGTTTTAAATCTGTTCTAGTGGATTGATTCAGTGCCCTAAAAGTGGGACTTGAATCATGACTGGATAAATATTTCACAAATGTCTTTGGCAGACTGCTGATTTTCTCTGTTTCCAGTTTCCTGCCTGTTATATCCTGCTTAACTCAGAGAAAACTTGAGCTCATGTGTGTAGGTGCTTTTAGCTTTGAGGAGGTTAAAATATTACATGTTCATCACTGTATCTAAGAAAATAAAATGCAAAATCAAAATATTAATCCAGACTTATTTTATAATTTATTGTTATTTTATATTTGCTATAGACCTGGTGATGACTGGAAGAAGACTTTAAAACTCCCTCCAAAAGATTTGAGAATCAAAACTTCGGTAAGGATGGTTGAATTGTAGGAATAAATGTTAAATAAAAGATAGAAGTTGCAGTGGCAAAATATTTGTTCTGAGCAAAGGTTAAAAAGCAGTTCAGTTCCTGCTGTTTTAAATGAAGAATTAATTTACTCTCCAACTGCTTGGGAGTGATCCTTTCTGGGAAAGCTTCAAAATGGAGTTCACTGTGGATTTCTTACTTTAGTAGTGTTACAACAGGGACTGATGGTCTTTGTGTTGTGTGAGGCAGATGGGAAGGTGTCACTGTAATCACAGAGCTGTGTTTGGCTCTGAGAAAGCAAATGTTTCCTCTGCCGCTGTAGGGTGTTGCATGGAGTAGTGGAAACTCCTGTATAGTAATTTGTGGTCTTCCTGCACAAGCAGTCTCAGACCAATCAAAAACAGCTGCAGGTTGTCTGACCTAATCTTATGGATGTACTTTTTTTGATTATTCAGGACGTGACCTCCACAAAAGGAAACGAGTTTGAAGATTACTGTTTGAAACGGGAGTTGCTGATGGGAATTTTTGAAATGGGCTGGGAAAAACCATCTCCTATTCAGGTTGTTTGCAAACAAACTGCTTAGAAGCCATGTTTAACTTTGCATGTATGTCCAATACTTATGTCATGGTTTGGGAAAACTGGGGCTGTGAACAGTGGAACATGGTGGGAAGTTCTTCCTTTGGAGAAGGCAAGAATTTCTCACCCCAAACTAAGTCATGCAATGGGTGGCTTAGTGATGGGACTGACTTACACTTTGGAGAAGTTAATTTGGATTTTCCTTTTCATGCTGGAGGTCTTAATTTGTTAATTGTCTGTTCACTAACATCCTTCACATAAGTAGTCCCAGTGAGAACAGAGCTGTTCTGTAAATTTTCCAGAAAACTGAGTTACTATAGGCTGCGTACCTTTAGTTGTTACAGAGGCAATTATGGCTTTATTGCAGTCTTGGCTCTTTTTATTGTAAGCATCTGGAAGAAGCGTAATGCAGATTGTGGGAGAGAGATTAATATCTTAGCAAGTTCACTTTTCTGTCTCCCCATCTCCCTTTTACTCTTAAGGCTTGTTCTATTAAGAACCGTTGGTGTGTAAACTTCGCAGGACGGGGAGGAGGGAAGTTGAACTCTCTTTTAATTGGTCTTTGAAGGTTTATCATTGACACAGCTCTGCTGCCTTATCTCCTTAAGGCATGAGGAAGCTATGGCGTTTAGGTGATTGATCTACTTTAAAACAGGTTCTCATGATGCACCTTTCCAAAAGGCTGAGATTTCTTTAGATGTTGCTGTAAAAGACAGTAAAGTTAAAAATACATGGGCCCTGTGTTTGGATGATGAAGTTTGAAGTTTCAAAAGGAAAGCCTACTGATTTTATGAGAATTGTGTCACAGGAATGTACAGGTTTGAATCACACGGGCTGTGTTTGTTCTGATGTTAAGGTATAGGTGGGAATCTTTTTCCATAGGAGGAGTTTGCTAGTGACTATCATTGTCTCTTCACTTCCCCCCCCCCTCCCGCCCCCCAATTTTTCACTTTTTTCCTAATGTGTCAGTATGGCTTTACTATCACCTGTGGTACCCAATCTTATGATCAGACAATATAAGGAATTCTAAGTGGGATATGTTGGGGAACTCTTTCTTGATGGGTTTAACTTCTTCCTGTTGTGAGTCTGCCATGCTTGTAGTTGCAGGATAGTAGTAATAATAATAATCATGATCATGAAACAGTCAGGTTTCATGTGATACTGTTAGTGAAGGGAGTTTAATTTGGTCAGCCTCTTCAGTGAGCATGGCTTGTGATTGATTGCTCGTGTGCTGTCTGTCCTTGCATTTCAGGAGGAGAGCATCCCCATTGCTTTATCTGGTAGGGATATCTTGGCTAGAGCGAAAAATGGAACAGGCAAGAGTGGAGCCTACCTCATTCCTTTACTTGAACGGCTAGACTTAAAGAAGGACAATATACAAGGTCAGTTGAGGTGGATTTCATGTAGCTGCAGCCAGGTAATGGTGTCAGTCGCTACCTAACAGACTTGAATCTAAAACTAGTTAATGAAACTGGGCAGCGTGGGTTATCTGCTCGTACTTCCAGAGAAAGTTAATGGGGAGTGGTGGAGGGGAGGTGGAATTTGGAAAGTCCCGCAGTTGCTTTCAAAAGCTTTAAATGGAAGACGTCTTCTGGACTTGACTGTCTTGCCCCTGGAAAGTGGATGTGAAGTAACAAGCGAGTGTGCTGGCTGGGGGACTCAGCAAGGGGAGCATCAAAGAAGGGAGAACCCTTGCACAGAATTTGCCTTGTCATAAGCAGTTCCTGGGCTGCTCAGGATACCTAGAGTGGAACTCCAAAACCATAGAAGTACCACTTTCATGAGGTCTGTCTCCTCTGAGGATGAGTATTTAAGATACAGTGTTATTAGTAACTCACACTGATGTTTTTAACTTTCAGCAATGGTGATTGTTCCCACCCGTGAACTAGCCCTGCAGGTCAGTCAAATCTGTATCCAAGTCAGCAAACACATGGGAGGTGCCAAAGTGATGGCAACCACAGGAGGAACCAATTTGCGAGATGATATAATGAGACTTGATGATACAGGTCAGAGCACTTTTGGTGCACTACAGTTGCCATTTGTTTGTGGCTTTTACAGTGTGGTAGTGGAATTTCTGCTTATTACTGTTTGCCTGTTACAGAGCAGACTTCAATATGTCTTGTTTGGTGTTGGTATACAGTCATCATTCTTTCAAACTGTTCATATGAAACATGGCCATGAATGCCAGAAACATTATTTTAGTTGGCTTAACTATTTTTTTTGCTCTTCTAACCTTACAGTGCATGTGGTGATAGCTACCCCTGGGAGAATTCTCGATCTCATCAAGAAAGGAGTAGCAAAAGTTGAGCATGTCCAGATGATAGTATTGGATGAGGCAAGTTGCTCATGTTAAATGTTCTGGGATTTTAACACCAAGTTAAAGCAATTACGTGTTTCAGTGAGTCTCCTTTCTATGCACAGCAACAAATCAAACTTTGCTTAGAGACACTATAAGGTTATAGCTCATCCATTTCCTGGTATTTTTGAGAAAGTATTTTGGAGGAGGATTTTTCTGCATGTGACTCTTAAGAAAACAGCCTAGGAAGATTTGCCTTTCCTGTCTTCTTTGCTGATGCTGAAGATTAGAGTAACAAATCTAGCCCAAAACTAAGAAATGCATTTCATTTGATTTCCTTTTATAATGAGTGAGCTGTGCTTACCACATAATTGTGTATAAAATTGACTTATGTACATCCAGTAGTGTACAGGCTTCTCAGTGAGAAAAAATATAGTTGTGTGAAAACTCTTGAATGACTCTGGTAGGAACTCTGGTAACTGGTTTTTCCTTCCCCCAAATGTGATGCTACCAGGAGACCAAAATATTTTTTTTATTTTAACTTCTGCTCTATTACTTCTGTTGTTGCAGGCAGATAAGTTGCTGTCTCAAGATTTTGTTCAAATAATGGAAGATATTATTCTCACGCTACCTAAAAACAGACAGATTTTACTCTACTCTGCCACTTTCCCTTTGAGTGTACAGAAGTTCATGGTGAGTGCAGAGATACCGTGTAGGTGTGATGGTGGTGACATTGTGTGAGTGGTGCACAACTGTTAGTGCTTGGGTTTTTTTAGTGCATCTAAACTTCACAGGTTTAATCTAAATCAACCCAAGTCTTGGACAGAAGTTTGAAAAGAGTTTTTGACCTGCAATAGCATTAATGGGAGGCTATGTACAAGCATTTCTTGCCCATAAGGTGATGTTTTCCACTTTGTGGGTTGGTTATGTGTCATCTGCATGCATTTTCTCCCAGAGGGTGCTCCTATTGGACCTGCTCAGTCGCCTTGGATTTATGACTAATCATTTGTGAAATTTTACCCACCCTGTCTGTTAGAGTATAGCACAAAGAGTGAGTGGCGAGGTAGAGCATCCTTGCCATGGAGTTAAGTGTGCCGTAGGATGGGAAGTATTTACATTGTTTTGCGTGTAAATCTGTCATTATCTTTATTTTTCAGAATTCCCATTTGCAGAAACCCTACGAGATTAATCTGATGGAGGAGCTGACTTTGAAGGGAGTTACTCAGTACTATGCCTATGTCACTGAGCGTCAGAAAGTGCACTGCCTCAACACGCTCTTTTCCAGGGTAAGGAGTAGGGCTTCGTCAGAAACATACAGAAGCTTTTTTCCTTTCACAACTAAGAATAAGACTGAATGTTTCAAGGGTGGCTTAACAAAACATTTTCTTTGTCAAAATGTGTTATGTAGTTGAAGATAAAAATGCATTCTTCTTGTCTTGCACCTTTATGTTACAGAATTTTGTTAATTGTTTTTCCTCTGTACAAAAATACATCCTATGTAAATTACCAGCAGCATACCTGCCATGCTTTCTTTATCGTAGGGATTTAGACATGTCTAGGATCATTTGTTAGTAAAATGCTGCATTTACTGAGCACTCTACTTATATGTTCAGCTCCAGATTAACCAGTCGATCATTTTCTGCAACTCCTCTCAACGGGTTGAATTGCTAGCCAAAAAGATCTCCCAGCTGGGCTATTCCTGCTTCTATATACATGCTAAAATGAGGCAGGTGAGTATGAAGTCTGCAGTGGTTTATTCCACACCACCCCAGGTTTACCGCATAGCTGAATTAAGTCTCATGCTTTCTTTAATTTTGCATGTTCTTTGTAAGCTGAAACATATATTGCTTTGCTATAGGTTTGTTTTTAGATGCCCACTGTCAACCTCCCTGCCATGTTCCCCCATCCCAGTCATCTTTCCAGACTGTTCAGTGTAGCTGGCCAGTTGGTATTTAAGACTACTTCAGGTCAGGTTAATTTGTCCAGTGCAAGCACCGACTGCAGCCAGAAGGCACAGTTCTTTCTTAATGTTGCTGCTGCCTTGCTTTGGCAGCATGGGAAGGCAGGGTAGGCCACACAGTGTAACTGACACAGGTGAAAACAGGCTTGATTTCAAACAAATGACAAAAACCCCAATACTTAGCCCACCGAGTGCCATGTGTGTCTTTGCAAACAGAAATCTTGCACTGTGACTGCAGGGGAATCTGAGAAGTTGAGGAGGTGGCTTTGATGGAACCTCTTGGAGAAAGCTACATCTGTTGTGTGGTGACCAGGCACTTGTGACCTTGATGTAGATGATGAAAAATGCTATTGCAGCTTTGCTGGTGAAGAGGTTTCTGTTAATTGCATGGTAGCTCACATGTCCTCACAATACCTCACATGATACTAAAAGATGTCAGAAGGTTGAAATGATGCGTGTAGAACAGGAGTATTTTGAAACATTTTTTTCATTTTATAATTAAGCTAAAACAAATTCAAATGAAAGCTTTCAGGGTAGTCTAGCTTGCTGCTCATGCAATTGACAGGTAATACCAATGTTTGGTGGGCCAGACCAGTAATTAATTAAGCAGAAATAGAAGTGGTGTTGGTATTGAGAACAGAGAGATATGCAAGTGGATTCCTTGAAGTTTGATTTTTGTATGCTTTTGATTGGTTGGTAGATGGTCTTTGTGGTGAAGTGCAGCTCTGTTTTCGCCAAATGCTTCAGCTTGTTTATTCCCTCTCTAAATTTCACTTCTTAACAGTGATATTACTTAATCTTTGTGTGAGGAGAGTCTTCACAGAAAATCGACTCGTCCCACACCTAATTCTGCATCGGTAGTGAAAAATGCTTCATACTAGAAAAGGAAGTTTACTGCTGAGTTCATTTTTTAAGGGAATAAATAAAATGTGTTAAATTCAGCGAGGGACCAGGGAAAGGCAAAAGTCAAAATAGCAGTTTAACTTCCTTGATGTGGGTTTCATGTAATTGTAACTTCAGATAGTCGTTTTCTGAGATGGCTCTGATGCCACTGTAGGAAGCTTTAAAATGCAGTCAGTTAAGTGCCTTTGTCAAAAAGTGGGATCAAGGCCCTCTTGGCTAAGTTCTTTAGAATACGTGGTAAGGAGCGCTAAAAAAATATGTACTGGCAGCTTGTTTCGACTCAGCTGTTTTCTAATGAGAACTGGGAGAAATTCACATGATTGAAGTTTGGTGTTTGTTATGTGAATTGGTTGGTTTGTGGGGTTTGGTTTTTTTTCCTCTCTGTTTATATGTGTGTATTTCCAGGAGCACCGCAATCGTGTATTCCACGATTTTCGGAATGGCTTGTGCCGCAATCTCGTTTGCACTGGTAAGAGCTGCTCAAGGTTTCCCTGTTTCTAAAAGATGTAGTAGAAAGCGCATTGGCCCAGGTATAATAGACCAGTTATTTGTAATAAACCAAAACAAGGTGTTTTGGTAGATGTCTTTGTTAAGCCTGCATGTTGCAGGACGCAACACTCCTTTGGGCACGTGGAGTTTTGTCTTTTGTGACAAACTGTGAAAGTGCACCTTTGCCAACAAATCATTTCACTGCGATAGTGTTTTCTGTTTATTTTCACATGCAAGGGCTCCCTGAGATGTTGGGCCATAAACTTTATGAAATATCAGTAGAACTCTGACTAGGAGGATCATGTGAATAAATTTTGTTGATTCTTTAGGTACTCATAGCTCATTTTTTTTCTAAATACTTTTGTGGTTTTGATTGGCCTGTGTATGATCCAAGTTCTCTGTTTTTATGGCCTGTTTGGGCAGTACCCAGCAGTGTCTGCTATCAGTGGGTCATCTTAACAAGTCACTGCTATGTCTGGGTCGTCTTAACAAAAATCACTGGAAATGGAATAGAAGTAGTTGAGGTAGTGGAATGTAGTTGAGGTCTCAAGTCTGTTGAGACTTTGGCAGCGCACAATCCTGTGTGAGAAGATGCTTGTTTAAGAAGACCTGTGTGCTGAAATAGTCTCATGTGGAAAAAGCTAGCTTAATGTGCAGATCTGGTGGTTTTGATAATTTTTCTTATATTATTCGTGTTTATAGTGGATACAGAGCAAGAAGCTGTAACAGGATTGTATGTAAACTGTCTTTGATACAAAGAAAGCTTATATCTGGAAAATAGCGTGAGGCAATGTTAATCACTGTTAATCTTTGCACCCTAAATACTGTCAGGATTTGATCTCATTGAAATTAACTTTCTTTGTGACCTGGATTGTCTTTCAGACCTGTTTACCCGAGGTATTGATATCCAGGCTGTGAATGTGGTGATAAACTTTGATTTCCCAAAGCTGGCAGAGACTTATCTCCATCGCATTGGCAGATCAGGTGAGAGGAAAGATGTGTTTTAGGTGCAACTTTGCTGATGACTGTGATGCTTCTTAGCCTTGAATTCACTTTTGGGTTTTATTACTGTATCTGAGAATTACCTTAGATAGCTTTAATTTTTCTGACAAATTTATTTTTGAGTATCACCTCAGATGGTTATCCTCACTGAGGATTTTGTCTAAATAAAGGCCCATTCTCTTGAAACTGACCTGACTGGCAAATGAGAAATAAAGGCTTATTTTGGTTTTATCTCAGGAGACTTACTATTGCCCCTGTTTGCAGGGAAAATTCTATACTGAAAACTTAACTTCCAGGGTATCTCAAGCATAGACATCTGTGCTTTCTTTTCCATGTATTCTGAGGTATGTTTCTGCTGATTGGACATCAGCAAAATATACCCCTAAGGAAGGCAGTAAACGAACTCAGTATACTTGAACTTTGTAGTTCAACCTTGCTCAAAAACTCTGTTATCGAAGAAGGGCTGGATGTGCATAATGCAGGAGTGGAAGACTTTTCTCTGATAATTAACCTGGAGCTTTGGTCAGAGCATATTAAACTTCCTGAGTTTTCTTTTTCCTGCAGCAGTATGAAACTCCTCACCAAAAACTGATGTGAAACATGTAGAAACCTGCAGCTGGATTTGTTTTTACCATCAGAGAGCAATGTCTGTAGACTTTTTCATTCAACCCTCTGTTACTCAGTTCAGTTCAGATGTGTGTTTCTTTTATTTTTTTTGTCAAGGTCGCTTTGGTCATCTTGGCCTGGCCATCAACTTGATCACCTATGATGATCGATTCAACCTGAAAAGTATTGAGGAGCAGTTGGGAACTGAAATTAAACCCATACCAAGCAACATTGACAAGAGCCTGTATGTGGCAGAATACCACAGCGAACCTGTAGAAGATGAGAAACAGTAAACATGTATGTTTGTAAGTGCCTCCTGAATACCAACATTGTGTGGGATGAGAGTTGATATGTCAGTATTAGCGCAGGGGAAGAGGGAAACTGATGTGATGAAAAGGCTCTGAATGTGAAAACAAGGGTTTGAAATAGACTCTCAGTGCAAGGAATTCTGTGGACATGCTAAGCTGGGAGGGGAGGAGGAGTATTTTTTAGTTGTTTTAATTTAAATGCTGACCATACGCTAAGGAGACCAAAAGTGGGGGAAGGGGGAGGGGGGAATGCTGCTGGGAGAGGCCATGATGGGATACTAGTAGTCTAAGGAATTCTTTCTGTATTGCTTAGCTAAAATGAGAAATTGGTGAGGGGCAGAGAGGAAAGTGGTCCTCAGAAAGGTGAGGAGAGAAAATGGATAGCTGTGAGAACAGAGCACCAACAGAAGAGCTAAGCACCTCATCAGTCAGACGGAGCAGGTTCCAGCGAAAGGTGCTGCCTCTTTTGTATCCTTTGGTTCACAGAACTGCAAGTGAACAAAGTAGGGAGCGAAGCTGTAATTCGTATTTGCTGCCACTCGAGGTCGTCTACATAGTTTTAAAAGAAAATGAGGTTGCACTGTTGGAGACTAAGTGCTCCCTTTCTGAACGTTGTCTGAGAAAAAGCTGCTGAGTTGAGTCCTTTTATAAGAAGACTACTTGCCTTGGACTGCAGTCAGGCAAAGTAGCTGCAGGATGACGTTTGATCTGACCTTAGTTAAGCTGCTGTGTCGTGCAAGATCCAACACCATACAGTTTGGGCTGGAAATCACTCTTTTGTGTATTCTTCTCAGAGATCATGAATTAGAAAGTGAAGCTGCTGAAATTTGCCTCAGGTGACCAATAAAAAAAAAAAAAGTGGCCATAGAAGCAGACTGCTTGATAGTGTTAAAATGAACTGTGGTTCCTTCTTTGAAATCATCCAAGGACAGCCTTAGCCAGTCATGCCAAGTTGACTTGCAAGCCTCTGCTTTGCTGGTTGAACCTCCTCCAAGTTTATAAGTAAATAAAATAAGGAAACAAGTGATGAACTTGGAACAGGCTCTTGGGTGGCTTCTTTAGGGGGAATGCTCTGACCTTGCCAGAGAACAGTTTGCTGCTTCCTAAAAGGCAAGAAACCAGGAGATAATTGTGCTCCTAAGTACAGTAGAGCATTAGCAGCACCTCTTTCTACAAAGCTGAGGCTGAGGTTGAGCTGTTCAACATGCCCTTTTCTTTTCCAGAGCTGATGCATAGTCAGTGTGAATTAATCTCTTACATTTTAGTTTTGCATAGAACCGATTTAACTGTGGGTGTTGTGGTTGTGTTTTTTTGTGTTTGTTTGGTTTTTTTTTATAGGCTTTGATTACACATGCCAGAAGGTGAAGCCCTATGATCCAGATCTGTGACACATCGTTTCTTTGGGGATACCCTTCTCTTTGTGGGTTTTTCTTCGTCTTTTCATTTCGAAACTATGAAGACTAAAGAGCTCGGCCTTTTTTTATTTTTAAATTTGGCAGCAAGGAAGAAAGAAGATAAAAGGAGGAATATCTTTTTGTTTTTCCACTTGTTTGCACTGTGTGCTGATTGAACATTAGTTGCACTAACTGCTGGTTTTAAATTTTGTTTTCTTTGGGTGGGAGGGGCAGCAAGGGAAGAAGAGAAACCCTGAAAAGAGAAGAATCTTGATGAACGCGAGCTTGTCTGCTATTTCAAATTCTTTAACCATCGACTGAGTGCATTTCAACTTCTCCCTGGTTACTCATCTGTTTTTTAAGCTAAAGAGCTTGTTACTTATTCGTGCAAAGTGCCTTATGCTATGAGACCATTCAGAATATCACCTTTCCAACACAGCCCAAGGAATCAACAGCTGTTTTTGGTTTCAGGTCAAAGTTCCCCTCTCTTCCCCTTCTCCTCCTTCCCAAGTACTCAAGCCCAGGGCTGGGAGGTGAAATGTATTGGTAATACTACTTTTTTCTTCAACTTTTTTTTTTTAACTGGAGGAGTTGATATGCATCTGCAGTTCACCCAAACTGTAAATATCTGTATTTAAAATGAAACCAACTTAAAATCTGGGCTGATTAGGTGCAGCATCATAGCTCCAGAAGGAAAGAGTAGCCTGTCATCCTTTGCAGGAGCCATAAGAAAAGCCCTGTGCTCTAGCAGAACACTAAAGACTGGTTTCCATAAGTCTCCATTCGTAGTTACAGCACTTGATATGTAGACTTGTTTCAGAGCCATGGCCCTCTTTCCTCTGGTGCAGTGTGTCCCATAGAAAATCAGATGTGTATATTGTACAAACTTTGTAAATATTATTTTTTTTCTCTTTGGGTTCATATATAACTTTTTTCTTTTGTGATGAAGGTTGCTGGGGTTAAAGGGATTAGACTGATTATGGGAGCAGCTAAAGATGAGAGGGGCTCAGTTTTCTGCAACACTAAACAGTGAGAAGTGCTCTGACCTCTGTGAAGTGCAGGCCTCCACAAGTGTCCCTTGTCAGTGTGGCTGTGCTTTGGTGCTGGCAACACTGTCCTGTACCACTCGTATGGAAGAGATCACTTGGGGGGCTCCAAGGCCTCCAAATCCATAGCTCAGCCTTTTTGGAGATGCTCTTTGATTTCCCCCTTAGAAACTTCAGGAGCTTGACAAGCTCTGAAGGGGCCCATGACCTGTGTTCCACCCTGGTGGGAGGGAAATCCAGTGAGTGTCAGAATTTCTGAGCAGTGGATGTTTAAGATGTGAATTTGAGTTTAAGAGAGACCATAGAAAACCAGTTTACATGCATAAACTGACAGTTCTGGAGCTTTATGGAAGCGATTCACTTCCTGCAGCACTGTGCATTTTCTGCCCAGAGCAGCCTCTGTGCAGAACTGTGAGCAGGTAAGGGCAAACCCCTGTTAACGTCAGACACTGCAGGAAGCTGCTTGCCATCTCCTCTGGTTTGGCATGAGTTGCTGTCTGTCATTTTGCATTGTATATTGCTGAAAAGTGCTATCTGGTCAAGTAGTGTTGCTTTAAATTGTGCCCCTCCCAACATGCTTGATGTTTGGCCTGATCTACAGGCAAAAGGAGTGAGACAAATCAAAAACTACTCTTTTTAAAATCCCTTTTAGCCTGTTCACCACCACTGTCAGGAGGCACCTGGATGAATGCAATCCCTTTTGCTCATTTGTTTATTGCATATACAAATGCTGCACTCACCATGCTTGCTTACCTTTGAGGCAGGAATTAATTGTCTTAATTTCTCCCATTTTGACCCTTTTTTTGAATTGGAGTAAAATTGTTTGGAACAACAAGGCGGACTTTAGCCATCTGTTTCCTTGAGGATCATACATAACAAGCCAGGTGCCTCCTGACAACAGCTTTACAAGATGGAAAGGTTTTTGTGTTTGGGATGTTTTTCTTCCTTTTGTCAGCAGTGACTCCATAATTGTAGCAAATGCTGCACTAGAGTACAAACTCAAGAGCTTGGTCACAGACACACTGTGAGCCACACAGCTTACATCTGACTGGCAGGTACTAAATGTAAACAATTTTGGGGTGCTTTTGGGGGTGGGGGGTGGGAGGTTGTGGGTGGTAACTTTGACCAAAAGTAAAATCTTGCTCTTGTACTGCAGCCAGCTTATGATTTTCCAGACAGAAGAGGGATCATTTTACTGCAACGAACACATGACAAATGTAAATAAGTTTTGTATCTTACCAGGGCATGCACATGTACCAAGAACAGGATAGCGATGTTGAGTCAGGTGTGTGTGCTCTGCTTGGATTTGTGGTAGGTTAGCCTGGTGCCATGCGTTGATGGTCCCTCTTGAAGCACAGAACTTTTGAAAGTATTACTTTAAACTTGGCCTCTCGTTGAGGATTGGCACTTAATCTAAACTATCAGGGCACCATCTTTAGGTGGCTTCTTGTCAAGAAGGAAGCAGCCTATTTTTGGTGCTAGTAGGCTATCTTGAACAGATGCGATCTTGCAAATGGAAAGATGCTCCAAAGGACTAGGATAATCCTAGTTTTTTTTTTGTTTGTTTGTTTGTTTTTTATTATTATTTTGTTTTGGGGTTTTCTTGGTTGTTTTGTTCCCTGTCCAAGAGTAAGGAGTGTGTATAAATCTTGGCTTCCTGAGATTCCTTGTGAGCTCCAGTTCTTGCTGGTCATGTGCCAGCCTTTACATATGCATTAGTTGGAGCCTTCAGTGATGAGCCCTAGGTCAAATACTTCCTCTGACAAAGTTGATGTGAATGAGAACCTGATGTATTCTGCACTTTTTAACTCGGAAATCAAAAGCGTCACTCCATGAATCTGTGAAATGCAGTTTCACAGCTGGGCAAGGTGGCTGTGAAGAGAGTGGCTCTTCAGCCACTTGAGAGAACCTGTAGGATGGTCTCTGGGTGTGCTGGGGGGCACTGCAGCTGCTGGAGGCCTTTTCCCAAAGGGAGGGGGGTGGGTTGGTCTCAAATACACGTTCCAATTTCCAGAATGAGATGGGAGCATCTTTCCTTTGCCCTCTGTGATTTTTTTTTTTTTGTGGGTAAGAACAGGGAAGCTCAACATGAATTCATGTTGCGTATATGGTGGTATCAAATCATCTCATTCTGATCTTCTGTTTATTTTCATTTGGGGTGGGGGGGAGGGTGTCTACTCCAAGAATTTAAAAATGCTTCAAACACTGTTTTCTTTACAAATGACTGATAGGACACAAATCTGAGCAGATGGCTGTCTTGCCTCAGTTTCTGTAGGAGAGGTTACAGAGATGCCATGCCATGTCTCCTGAGCTGCCATTGTGGTGGTTCTCGCCCTGGTGCTGAACTTTGTAGTGCTGCTGGGGCCAACTGATTGTTGCTTTCTGAGGACAAAGTGAATTTTGTTCCCAGAAACTCCAGCAGTACAGCTGCCATGGTAGAGGTTGGGCAACTGTAGTCCCTGCAGGGAGTTTTCTGGTTGCTGTGAACTTCTGGTCCATCTTTTTTGCATCACAGCTTATCTCTGTAATAAGCCAGGTCTCTGGACCAAAGAGCATGCATCTGAACTTCATAAGGAGGCTTTGGCAGATTAGGCTGTAAGTTTTGCTCAGTTCATTGTTGTGTTGCTAAAATGCCTCTATGGGGAAGCATTGTTAAATTCTGCTGTAGACAAGTTAGGGAAGGGTAAGGAGGGAAGGGGGGGATGGGTTTATTAAGATACAGCCTTGCTGTATTTTAACCAATAATTTTGGGGAAGGGGTGTCAGGAGAAGGAAAATAGTCACTATTCCCTTTATTGAAAGAAACTGGAACTTTTATTTCAAGAAAAGAAATTATTTGCGATTTGAGTGGAGTGTCATAATCCACTGGTCCCTAGACAAGGGGTTGATATTCTTACTGTTAACCAGCAAACAACATGGTCTAGTCCTTGAAAACAGTCGGGGGAGGGAGGGGACAATTGGCTTTCTGTTAAATTGGCAAACTCTCCAGTGGAGCTCAGATTTTGTTGAGATGTGTTTTTCTGGCTGTATCTGTGTTGCAGCACTGACTTGTGAAGAACTTCATGAGTTGCAAATGCAAAAAACGATGAATGGTAAAATCCTGATTTTGTTGATTTAACTCAATAAAAGCTCCCTGGAACTCCTGTTTGTTCTGGTTTTTTTCTGTTAATTGTGCTGTGTGAAAAGTGTGCTGATGAGACCTGTGGCACTTGACAAGGGGAAGGGTGCTCTGCCTGCGCAAGCCATCCTGGGTCTGCATGGACCCTCCAGCCTAAGTGGCAGCTGCTCTCCCAGGCTCCAATGCTCCACAGTCTTGTCTCTACTAGAGCAGTACACTTTACCTGGCATCTGGTTGCAGCAAGACAAGAGGTGCCAGGGGAGGTTTAGGTTAGATATTAGAAAGAATTTCTTTACAGAGAGTGTGGTCAGACATTGGAATGGGCTGCCCAGGGAAGTAGTGGATTTTCCGTCCCTGGAGATTTTTAAAAAGAGACTGGATATGGCACTTAGTGCCATGGTCTAGTAACTGCAGCGATAGTGGATCAAGGGTTGGACTTGATGATCTCTGAGGTCCCTTCCAACCCAGCTGATTCTATGATTCTATGAAAAGCAGATATAATGGGGGAAGCAGATTTAATATAAAAGCACAACAGAGTTTGTTGGCAAGGTTCACTCTAGTGCTGACTAGATGGTTAAAGCATAGAGAAAAAGCAGACCACAGTCAATCTAAAATCGATACCAACACAAAAGTTACCTACGTGGAGGCTGGGGGTGAGGGGGATAACGGTAGATTGAGTCACAAGATTCAGACTCTGTTATCTCTGTTACAATCCGCCCTAGAAGGCGAGGGTAACCCAGGTTCTTGTTAATAGATCCCTTCGGTGGTCCTAACGATGTTTAAGCCATTAACCATTTCCGTTTCTCACAACCCCCTTGTTCAGCTGGGCCCTGGATGTGACCAACGGTTCAGGCCTAACATTTTGTATATACTACTGTGGCCTTGTTGGGGAGAGGTGAGTTAAAATTTGATGGTCTCTCAAAGATTAAATATTAGTTACTACACTGCAGTAGTAACTGCAGTAGTAGTAGTAATAAGAATTATAATAGTAATAAAATAGTAGTAATAAAAATCATCATAATAATTTTTATTATTGTAAAATGAGTCCTTCAAGCTTGTTGACACCCGGCTGAATTTTAAATCTCTAGCAGGCTCAGATATGTGGGGTTTTTTTTCCCTCGATAAGTGTGTTCAAAATTCAACCTTTAAAATTAAATTTCTTGGCACCCCCGAGGGGCGGGGGCCCGGGTCACGTGATGCCGGGCCCCGGTCACGTGAGCGGCGGGCGGGGCCGGCCCAACATGGCTGCGTACCTGCAGTGGCGCCGCTTCGTCTTCTTCGACAGAGAGACGGTGAAGGAGCCGCCGGGCCCGGATGGGGCCGGTGCGAAGCCCTTTGCGCTGCCCCCGGGCATCGCAGTCTGCGACTCGGGCCGGGGCAGCCTCGTGTTTGGGGATATCCTGCCCGGGGCCGGGCGCTGGGGCCTGTGCGGGGCTCAGCGGGGCCGGAGCTGGAGGGTGCTCCAGTTTCCTGCTCTCCGCTGTCCTTTGCTTTAAACACAAAAAAAAAAACCTGCTGAATGTGTTGGTGCTCCAGGGTCGTTCTGCAGAGGTGTTTACTGAAGCCCTACGAGGGGTCAGCGAGAACCATTAACGTGTTTGATCCTGGTATGACTGGAGGTGTGGGGTTTGGGGATTTTTGGTGTGTTTTTTTTTTTTTTCCCCTTTATGTGCCTTAACTGTGATCTAAATATGGAAGGTCAGATTTGGTTTTTGCCTCGCTCCCTTCAACTCAGTAGTTTCCAGGCTTACAAGCTGAGGGTAACGCATCTGTACCAGCTGAAGCAGCACAGCATCTTGGTTTCTGTTGGAGAGGACGAAGAGGGTATTAACCCCTTGGTAAGTCAAATGACAAAGTGAGGAAAATGTATTTGTAATATGTGTCTTTCTAAAGGCTACTGTGATTATCTCAGATGACTTTTCTTACTTTAAGTACCTTGATCATTTTGGGCACTGTAACATTTGATACCAGGTCTTGGCCTTCTAATACCACATGTTTTGCTTATGGCAGATCGTTGTTTGTAGGTGAAAGTCTGGAACCTGGAGAAGCGAGATGGTGGCAATCCTCTGTGCACACGAATTTTTCCAGCAATACCAGGTAACAAGCCCACGGTTGTATCCTGCTTAACTGTCCACGAGAATCTTAATTTCATGGCTATTGGTAAGTAAAACTGAGCTGTAACAGCTTAAGAAAAATATTATGAAAAATAAATATTATGAAAATTAACTCTTACTCAGATGTAAGGAAAATGAACAGATAGCACAAAAATCAGCACTGAACACACTGATGGTTTTTCTTCTAATGCAGTTGTTACGTTATGCTCTCTGAGAGATTGTGTGTCTCGTACTGTCACAGAGCTTGAGAAGATAAATGTGTAAATTTAGCCTGAGTCTGTATATATTACACAAATAACTTTGGTACTTAAAAGGGAAGCACATATTTTTAGTTGATATCCTCTTTCTCTGCCAGTTGTTCAGGCTACATATTTATTGAACTTAGTACTAAATTCAGCTTCTGTTGGTACAGGAGAAACCATAGGTTTTGTGATACCTAGTGTTACAGAGAAATTTTTTTTCAAGTATGCTGTAAAAACCTTTTTTAAAAATAAGAAAGCCAGTTTTGCCTTTTGGATTTACCCATTCCTTTGTAATGTTTCTTGCTTAACTTCTGACAGACTAAGAGCAGTAATGTTGTAAGGTTACATGGTCCCTGCACTGAAATCAAAAAGCTTTCCCTGTGTGTGTGATGGCCTCCCATCCTGGGACAACTTACAGCATTGAGGCTGTTGGCAAGTTGTGAAAACTGCATGATTTCACACAGAAAATCTTCCTCTTGTCTTTTTACAATGTGTTTTGAATAAGCAAGGGAGTTAAAGTGATCATTACAGTTGTGAGATGGGAAGGCTGTTCATAGAGCAAAATACAGAGAGACTCAGAACAAAATTAACCTGTGCATGAGATCTGTGTGTGGAAAGCAAGCTGACCCTTGTTGAGCAGTGCCCTCCTGTATGCAGTAATGTGACAGCTCTGAACTGGAACAGGAGCACTGGGAGGTGGTTTGGCCAGATTGACTTGACACAAGAACCTGTGGCAATCCCATCACTTCATACCTTGCCGGTGAGCAAGGTGTCTTTGCTGACTGGAGCTGCCCTGACTTATGCTGAATAAAATTTCAGGTGTGCTGTATAAGTAATAGTTCAGTCTGTCTACTTCACCAGGTTTTGCAGATGGGAGTGTTGTTCTTACAAAAGGAGACATCACTCGAGACCGGCACAGCAAGACCCAGATCCTACACGAAGGCAGTTACCCAGTTACTGGCCTAGCATTCCGACAGTCTGGCAAAACTACACATCTATTTGTGGTGACCACAGAGAACATCCAGGTGAGACGTTAATTGGAAAAAATGAGACTCTGACTTGCAAATTTCATTGGTTTCAGAGTCTAGGCCAGAGCAATCCCCAAACCCTTGAATTTCCTCTGTAGTCTTATATGCTTTCAGTGAAAGACTATCCTCGCCTGGAGCTGGACACTCACGGTTGTGGATTGCGCTGTTCATCTCTCAGTGACCCCTCCCAGGATCTCCAGTTCATTGTGGCAGGAAATGAATGTGTGTACCTTTATCAACCAGATGAACGCGGCCCCTGCTTCGCCTTTGAGGGACAAAAGCTGATTGTTCACTGGTATCGGGGGTACCTCATCATCGTCTCCAAGGACCGAAAGACTTCACCAAAGTAGGGCTTCTCGGAACAGATGAGTTGTTTTTGCTCTTGCAGCTTCCTGCTTTGCCACTTTTTCGTTCTTCCCTGTGAAGCTTTGCTCTTGGAGGCCGATTGCAACTTTGTCAGAGGTTGTTGAGGTTCATCCAGACCAATCTATCAATTAACTTCCATTGCAAGAGCAGCATGGTTAAGCATGCTGAATGAATGGGAATTTTTCCTGGTCCTATGAATTTCTCAGTATAACAGGATAATGGAATTTGTGTATAAATACGAGATGTTTTGCCTCTAGGCCCACTTAATTTATTGCCCGGGTGAACCCTGCTTGTCTTGCCCTCTGTAGGGGGCACAGGTATCCCTAGTTGACACAGGTATCAGGAGTTCAAGTTACCCTGTCTTTGTTTTTTAAAATTTTCTTCTGCTCTCCAGGTCAGAGTTTGCTGGGAATGAGGCACAGAATTCAGACAAACAAGTCCTGAATATCTATGACTTGTGCAACAAATTCATTGCATACAGCTCAGTCTTTGATGATATAGTGGATGTCTTGGCAGAGTGGGGTTCTCTGTATGTACTGACCAGAGATGGGAAGATCCATGTACTACAGGAGAAGGATACACAAACCAAACTCGAGGCATGTAAATCTGCTTTCTTATTAGTCTCTGCTTTATGTCTGCAAGATTGTACTGGCTCTGCAGATTGAAAAGTTGAACCACTGAGGTAGGTGAGTTACATAACAAGTGACCTAATAGCTTTTCAGCATAACCAGTGTTATAAGGCATTTGCTATTTAAAAGCCTAAAGGCACATATGCACTAAAAAGAAGAAACAACTTGTTTTCCAGGTGTATTTGAACTTGTTTTGTGGGGTGGTATTTCCCTTACACAGCTCTTACTATGTGTTTAACAGATGCTATTCAGAAAGAACTTATTTGAGATGGCCATTAACCTGGCCAAGAGCCACCACTTGGACAGCGATGGTTTGTCAGAGATTTTCCGGCAGTATGGGGATCATCTCTACAACAAGGGGAACCATGACGGGGCCATCCAGCAGTACATCCGGTAGGTCCTGTGGAGCCAGGATATTGTAGTGCAGGTAGGAGCTACAGAGGCTTTGATTTCTGTTTCAGCCCAGGAATAAAACAATTCCAAACCGAAAAAAGCATGACTTGAGGTGAAGGTTCTACCCATAGAGAGGTGAAGGTTCTACCCATAGAGAGAAACATTTCAGTGAGATTAAAAGTCTTTGAACACATTGCTTGAAAATTGCTCTGTACACCTTGGGATAAAGTTCCTTTTGATCGTATTTTAACATGAATAATGTAGGCACACTGAGATGGAGTGGGGCCTGATGACATCATTATAAAGAAGGAATCGCTTTAGGTAGGATTGATGATGCAATTTGACCATGAATGGCAGTCCTTTTGGAAAATACTCAAACAGTTCAACGTCAGCTTTAAAACATCTTGGGTATTTTAGAACTCAAACTTGGAGCAGCCTGGGCTTGGGGCTTACTGAAAACTTCATGCTCAGTTTTTAAAATGCCACACAGTGTTAGGTTAATGTGAAACTGAGCCTCTGGAGTCCCCAGTGTCTGATGACAGTCGACACATATTTTTACCTTTGTATCTCTGTGCATGCAGATGGGTAGTCTTACACCATAACTAGTTGTTGTATAGCTGAGTGATCACCCGTGGGTTAGTGCCTGCTGAAATTAAGGGTTCTCTGTGCTCTGTTGCTAATTGTTCCCTTTATTTTGACTTCTTGGGTATACAGTATCTTGTAACATGACTCTTTCCCTCACAGAACTATAGGGAAGCTGGAACCATCATACGTTATTCGAAAATTCCTGGATGCTCAGCGTATCCACAACCTCACTGCTTATCTACAGACGCTCCACCTGCAGTCCCTGGCCAATGCAGACCATACTACACTTCTGCTGAATTGCTATACCAAACTCAAAGACAGCTCCAAACTGGAAGAGTTCATTAAGGTACTAGGGGGAGGTGAAATCGTGCCACATTATTATGTCATCATATTAATTAAAAAGAGATAGCGGTGACATTGTAAATTGGCTCCAGTAGGGCCATTGAGACAGAGAAGAACAGATTTGTCACTCAGTACTCCTTCTTTACTCCTTGACTTCCAAGGTCTTGCTTACATTCTCAGTTTGGTTGGCTTGCCATCTGAGTCTGAGTGTGCTTGCTTCTGCCAGTGCAACTGGCAAGAGAATGAGAGGTGGTCAGACTCCTTCCTTTCTGCACGTGTGACCTTACCCTTGCCTGAGAGGTACCGAGTTGTTCCTGCTCATGCTTTCCGTCTCTTACATAAATGACTGCTGCTTCTGAACTGTGGGAATGTTCCTGAGGGGCCATCTTTCTGCTTTTGTTCTTGGAGACGAGTGACAGCGAGGTCCGCTTTGATGTGGAAACAGCCATCAAGGTGCTCCGCCAAGCAGGTTACTACTCCCACGCTGTGTACCTGGCAGAGAAGCACGAGCATCATGAATGGTACCTCAAAATCCAGTTAGAGGACATCAAGGTGAGGAGACATAACTGCTCCCGTGTTCTTACTTGGGAGACCACCACATCTCTAGCCTCCTCTTCAATGAGAATACCATTTCACTGACCTCCTTCCTGAGGGTAGCATGCTGGTGGGACTGCTGAGGCAGCAGCAACAACACTTGATGCTGCTTGTGTGATGCCTTTCTCCTTTTGGCACGTGTGGTGGACTAGGGGTGGAAATCAGAGTGTCTTACTTGTTCTGTTTCAGATGTGGCTTTTTACAGTGCCCTTTAAGAGGAGGGAGAGGTGGTAGCAAGGGACTCATCTAAGTCTCTCCCCCAGGCCACATCCAGTCTTCCTCCCTGAGGAGGCAAACAAGTGGGAATAGTGAACTAGGTTATAATTCAGAGCAAATGGTGTTTGTGGCATACTCACAGCACGTCTTCAGTGCTTTCTGTCCTAACCTCAGAGTGGAGAGCAGAGGCCAATGTTCTGTGATTGTTTTGTTCGCTGTCTCCACAGAACTACCAAGAGGCTTTGCACTACATTGGAAAGCTGCCCTTTGAACAGGCAGAGAGTAACATGAAGCGCTATGGTAAAATCCTAATGCACCATGTCCCTAATGAGACCACGGAATTGCTGAAGATCCTTTGCACTGATTACCGGCCCTCGGGAGACAGTGAAGGCCATGGGATGCTGGAAGGAAAAAAGGTAGGATTTGTGTTGACAGTGAGTTGTTGCTCTCCAGTAGTAACTTTGCAGCAAGTGAGTGCTTCTGCATACCTTGTGGTGTCAGCCTGATGGCTTAGATATAATGAGACTTATACCTAAAAGTATGTGTGCGTGTGTGTGTATATATATATATATACATATATATATATATCCTCCAGAGGAGGGCTACAAAAATGATCAGGTGAATTGAACACCTCTGTTCTGAAGAAAGGCTGAGTAGGCTGAGTGAATTGGGGTTGTCCAGCCTGGAGAAGAGAAGGCTTCAGGGAAACCTCATTGCAGCCTTTCAGTACTCAAAGGTGGCTTATAAGAAAGAAGAGGACAAACTTTTTAGCAGGCCCTGTTGCAATGGGACAAGAGGTAATGGTTTTAAACTAAAAGAGGGCAGATTTAGACTACATAGAAGAAAGAAATTTTTTATGATGAGGGTGATAAAACACTGGACTAGGTTGCCTAGAGAAGTGGTAGATGCCCCCATCCCTAGAAATGAATATTCAAGTCAAGTTGGATGGAGTCCTGAGCAACCTGATCTAGTTGAAAATTTCCCAGCTCATTGCAGGGGCATTAGACTGGATGGCCTTTAAAGGTCCCTTACAATGCAAACTATTCTGTGATTTTATGAGAAACTCTGTCCTGGTGTACTGGTAGTCCCAGACACAGGAGACCACTTAAGGCTATTGCTCAGAACTGATTCCTGATGTAGTTGTCATCCTGTGTCGTGCTGTATCTGTCGTGTCTCAGAAATGAACATTCCTCACGGCAGGGAGGAAGCACCAGTCCAGCTTAGACTGATTTGGGTGCTTGTCTCTTTCTGTCTATGTTATAGGCTAATTCAGAGGAGTTCATCCCAGTCTTTGCAAACAACTCCCGAGAACTGAAGGCTTTTCTGGAGCACATGACTGAGGTTCAGGCTGACTCGCCACAGGGTGTCTATGACACTTTACTGGAGCTTCGACTCCAGAACTGGGCACATGAACAAGATGAGCAGGTTTGAGCTCTTCCATCATTGTGTTTTGAGAGACAGATTTGGTGTCTTTGAATCCTACTTGCATTCCTGCAAACCCGTAACCTTTCCAGCTGGGCATTGATAACAAGAGGCAATACATATGCTGTGCTGGACAAATGGCACATAAATGGGAAAGCAGCCTGCTAGCTGGGAGAATACTCCTTTAAGGGAGGCTGAACTTATTTTGTATGAATCTCATTTAAGAACAGATTCCACACAATACAGCCTCTGTGAGCAGATGCCTCACCCATAAAAGTAACTCTATTTGCTTGCCTAGATCTGTGAGGATGCTGGCTGTTTGAGCAAAGAAAATCATGTCCTGTTTGCTTAAAGGGGATAGAGAACAAAGAGCAAAACTGTCCTCTGTGAAAGAGCTGCAAATTGTCAGGTCTTAGTGCAAAATAGTGTGTACTATGTGTGTGTCTGAGTTGCTCTCCCTGACCTCTCCCCCTTCTTTGTAGATCAAGGAGAAGCTGCACGATGAAGCCCTCACCCTCCTGAAGAGTGGAAGGTTCAAAACAGTCTTTGATAAGGCCTTGGTCTTATGTCAGATGCACAATTTCAAGGATGGTGTCCTCTACCTCTATGAGCAGGGCAAACTGTGAGTGTTGCTCTTGTCTGTAGAGTCCTTCCCCTTCTTCCCCCATTCAGCCTTAACTGTCTGTGCCTTCAGTGGTAGTGACCTCTTTAGTGTTTCAAGATGGGAAGGGTAGTTTATTGCTCAGCTGAAATACCCTGTTGTTAGAGCAAGGCAGTTACATAGAGAGTGAATGACAGACTTGTCTTTGGCTTCTGTGTGAGTTTGGGGACTGCATAGCTGGGTGGAAAGCTGAGGTCCCTGTAATAATTCAAGGGGAGAGATGGATTGTGGCAGCTGATGAGTCTTTCTCTCATAGTTTCCAACAGATCATGCACTACCACATGCAGAATGAGCAGTACAAGAAGGTGATCGAGGTGTGTGAGTTGTATGGAGACCAGGAGGCTTGTCTCTGGGAACAGGCTCTTGGCTACTTTGCACGGAAGGAGGAGGACTGTAAGGAGTACGTTGCTGCAGTGCTGAAACACATTGAGAACAAGAATCTTATGCCTCCGCTGCTTGGTAATAATGACGTGTGGCACTCAACCCACAGCACCCCTCCAAAAAAAACCCTAACCCAAGCAAAAACCAAGAAAAAAAACCCCAAACCACAAAAAAATTCAACCCAAACTAGTTTGTAGCAGTCTGTATAGATCAGAAATTTGAGAGGTGAATCAACGAATTTGGAGCCCACCATTTGAAGTAATATTCCCTGCTCTGTAGGGAAAAGCTATGTGAGTCACAGCTCCCTAATTAGGTAAAAAGATCTATAGTATCAGTGAGATGTCTGTACATGATTTCTGTTCTGTCAGTGTGGGGCAGTGAAGGGCTTGCTGAAATTCCTGCTGTGCCTTGGTGGAGAAGTTGAACTGGAATCCAATCCACTACTCGATCCTTGCTTTGCTTCTTTTGGTCTGAGCTATCCAGACATGCTCCCAGTTGCCCTTTTCTGGAAGAGGTCAAACTGAAAGAGAGCCTTTTCTAATTCCGTAAGAATGTGAACTGTTTTTGCCTGTAGGTGGACTTTCCCAGGAAAACAGTCTGCCCAGGCAGGACTAGTGTAACTTTTTGTGCTTGTGTTTAAACTAACATCTTGGTTGCTCTCAGTTGTGCAGACGCTGGCTCATAACTCCACAGCCACCCTGTCTGTGATTAAGGATTATCTTGTCAACAAGCTGCAGAAGCAGAGTCGCCAGATAGAGCAGGATGAGCAGAGAATTCAAAAATACAGAGAAGAAACTACAAGGATCCGCCAGGAGATTGAAGAGCTAAAAGCAAGGTGCAGGAGTGTGTGCTGTCTTGTCTTGTCCTATGTAAGGATAGAACTGCTGTTTTCTTTTATTAAGGTAAAATACAGTTTGTCTTTCTCATGCTTCTCCATCTCGTCACTCCCTTAGTCCCAAGATCTTTCAGAAGACCAAGTGTAGCATTTGCACCAGTGCATTGGAGCTGCCTTCAGTCCACTTCCTGTGCGGTCATTCCTTCCACCAGCACTGCTTTGAAAGCTACTCCGAGAGCGATTCGGAATGTCCTACTTGCATGCCAGAAAATCGCAAAGTCATGGACATGATCCGAGCCCAGGAGCAGAAGAGAGATCTGCACGACCAGTTTCAGCATCAGGTAGGGTAATATTGCCAAGTTGAAATAAATAGAGTTTAGATTCATTTACAGACCCATGGAGGCTGGTAGAAAAGGGGAAGGCTTGAAAGTATTTTGTAAACAAGGTTGAGTCTCAATAATGAGGCATTAGACCCTAGGGTGACTGCATTGTGTAGAGGGCACGGAGAGTTCTTGTCACTGAGAAGGTGAAAGGGAATCCATTCTCACCTTATGCTCAGATGGGTCGAGACCTATTGGTCAGTGTCACAGCTGGTCAACGAGTTGTATAGAACAAATCAGGGAGAAAGGAAAAAAAATTGTGTGAATCATAATGGGGACAGGACCAAAATGTTGTGTTTCCCAAGGATGAAGCAGTGAAGTTGAGAATGGAGCATATGTGGAAACTAGAGCAGCTGAGGCAGTCACCTTCCCGCTTAATTCAGTTGTTCATTATCTCCTCCATGCATGGCTCAGATGTAGGTTCGAAACATGAGGTGGAATGGCCAGTGGCAGCAAATCTGCCATCTTCCTCTGCTACATGCAGTCCTTGCATGGAATGAGCAAAGAGCCAGGGAGTGACATGGGCTGCCCTGTCCCTAATAACGGGGCTCTAAGTGCAGGGATTGAAAGGAAAGGGGCTGGAGGCAAGAGGCTCTGGAGGCTTCTGCTGATGCTGCTAATGTGTGTCTGGCAGCTCAAGTGTTCCAACGATGGCTTCTCTGTTGTTGCTGACTACTTCGGTCGTGGCGTCTTCAATAAGCTCACACTCATCACGGACTTGCCCTCGGGAAAGGCGGCGACGACGCTCGAGGCTGGCCTGCAGCGGGAGCTGCTCATCCACACCAAGCGCAGCACCTGACCCCGGGCCCTGTCCACGCGCCCCCTCGGTTGTACGGAGTCCCCCGCAGTGTCCTCAATAAATCAGACCCCTTGGCCCCAGTAAACCAGCCTGGCCTGGCAGTGCCGCATCCGGAGCGTCCCCTCGGCCCCCGCAGACCGGACTGACCGGGCCGAGTGCCGGGAGGGCGGGGCCTGCAGGGGCGGGGCGGAGGGCGGAGGGCGGGGCTCCCTGAGGGCCGCGGGGGCGGGGCCGGCGGTGACGTGCTCGGCGCGGCTCGAGGCCGGCGGTGATGGCGGAACCGGGCACGGGAGCGGCCGGAGGGGGCCGGGACCGAGCGGGGAACGGCACAGGGTCCGGCGGGGCAGGCGATGACCCGGGCGCTGACCCGCCCCTGCCGCGGGGCGAGAACGGCGTGGAGGGCAGAGCGGTCCGCGTGGGCACCCGCCGGAGCCAGGTAGGCAGCAGCGGGGCCGGGGCGCGGGGAGCGCTCCCGCCCCGGTACCCGACTCGTTCCGGCCGACGCGGACTCCTCGGGGCTGAGGGAAGGGCTGAGCTTCCGAAGCCCGCGCGTTCCAGTTCCTTCCTTGGGACTCCGGCAAGAAGTTTGGAAAGCGCTCCCTTCGGAGCCCGGGGGCAGCCGGCTCTGGGAGCGCTGCCCCGGCGCGGGAACCGGGGGTGAGGCGCGGGGCCTTCCCGGGTCTGGCGGGGGCTGTGTCACTTGCAAGGCCTGTGCAGCTCTCGCAGGGAAAAAACGCCAATGACTGACGGCTGCAGCCCGCTCAAGGGCAGGGAAGGGACGTGTCCGGAGATACAGCAGGTATCTCTTGCCAGCGGGCTGCAGCGGGAGGAGCAGCCTCGCAAAGGGAGATAAGCGACCCTCAGACCTTTGTTCTGAGATAATCTCGTTCCTTCTGGTAGCACGTTCTAGGAAAAATTCCGTACTGTCACGAAGGCATTTTGTGTAGACATCAGGGCAAGGGACATAGCCGTGCCTGTGTGCTGCCTAATTTTCTAACCTGAGGCTCTTGGGGCACTTTACAAAGGGAAGCAGCTACTTACTGTCATTTTACTTGTAGGGAAACTACAGTCCTGAGAACCACGTTAATTACCAAAGGGTCCTTAGCCCCTCGGTGGGAGAAAAGCTGAAACTCACCTGTAGTTGCTTGAGTCTGCTGCTTCTTGCATCTGTGGAATGATGATACACTGTGTGATTCTGGGTTTATTTTACGTGCTTCTGCTGTTCTTATGCAAAGGAACGTTCTTCTTGCAGTTCACTGCTTTGAGATTTGTTGCTTGCTGTACATGACGATGTAAGGTGTTACTTTTCTGTGTGTGTCTGTAGAACCTATAAATAAAGCTCTGTTCTTACAGAGGATAAGTAACTTGCATTTGACAGTAACTATAGATTTTTCCAGCAGCACAGTGAAATCCCATTGGCTTCTCCCAAAACTTGCAGTATTGGTAAAATTCATACTCTTAGAGAAAGCAAGAGGCTACCCAGTGTGCAATATGACTTATTCTTTCATCACTGAGCAACAGGAGGACGGTTTTGCTTACTTTTCTGCCCACTTGCTGATGAGCGGGTGTCATTCAGCAGTTGTGTTCCACAGAGGTGAAACACAAGTAGAAGCATGAGAATCCTGATCTGCAGGCTTCTGCTCTAGTCACTTCTCCTAACTTGATAATTTGCTGTGCCTCATGAGTGCTTGGATCACAACAGCACTGGACACAGGGAAATGTTGTGCCACTTAGGGAATAAAAAAAGTTCTTCAGTGCAGTGGTCTGGTCATGATAGGAATTCACACAGTTCAAGAAGTTTGTACCTATGAGTGATTTTACTTGAGGCAACCTATTTCTAATGCTTTTGATTTCAAGAGAATGTACTGAGCATGCATGCCTGACTGTTGAAGAATAGCAAAGCCTCCTTAGCTACCGTATGGACAATGCACTCTTTCTTTAGGACTTTCTGCTTCCTTGCAGCTGGCCCGGATTCAGACCGACAGCGTGGTTACGATCCTCCGTGAGCTGTACCCTGACCTCCACTTTGAGATTGGTAAGTTTTTTTGGATGCTGCCCTGGGGGTGGATGGCAGCAGGAGCCAGTTGGTTATCTTTGTGTGCGAGAGGTGTGTGTAGAGTCAGGAGGAGGAGGATTTGACCCCACTTATCTAAGAGTGCAGTCTGAATTCAGTTATGTTGTGTGGCTTAGCAGTTGCTGCTGGTTTCTTCCAGAGGAGAAAGATGGATTTCATAGGCTTTTGATGACTGAAGTGCTGAGTACGTGATGCAGATGGTGTTCTGTTGCTCTGTTTGCAAACCTGGTATCATTCTGGCTGCACCGCACGGAGCATTAGGGGCATTTTCTGGTCTGAGGCTTGAGGCTTTCAACAGGAATAATGGGAGCTTAGCCTTGCACTGAAGAGAACTGCTGCATATGTGTTCACTGGCACTCTAGAGACAGACTGTGGCAGTTTCCATTGGGTCAGCTCTTCCCAAACCTGCCCCCTTTCCCCTTGCTTTGGTTTTGATGACAGTGAAGGAAGTCTCCACTTCACTTGTCTTGAGTGCAGGTATTTCTAGAAGTGAGCTGCTCTTGTACTGAGCCTGAGTCGGTGCTCACCCAGCAGTGTGTGACACTGCACTGCGTGTGGCATTTCACATAGGTGTTTTCAGCCTAAGCCCAGTGCTCTTACTGAGCCTCACATTTTACCTGTACTGTCTCTGAGCAGTTGCCATGTCAACAACTGGAGACAAGATCTTGGATACAGCACTTTCCAAGGTAAAGAATCTCTTCTTCCTCTATACAAGAACTAACTAAATTTGAAGTTATATTGACTGATGCTTCTTTTGTGATTCATGTCCTTCTGTTTATGTGTAGATCGGGGAGAAGAGCCTCTTCACCAAAGAGTTGGAAAATGCACTTGAAAAAAATGAGTAAGAGCTTATTGTTTTCCTTTCTTCTTCTGGCATTTGTTGCTCTTTGGACATCTTTGGCTTGCTGCATATGTGATCTACTTTCCTTCCATTCTGGTACCTCTGGCTAAAAAAAGAAATCCTTCGATAAGTCACCGTCTTTTTCTTTCCCTTTTCTCTCTCTGCCCAGGGCTTAGGCCATGTATTTGAATTGGAGTTGTGTCACTTTGTCTGCCGCAGTTTGGTTTCTTTTATTCTGTGATATGTGTATTATGTATGCATCAGAGGATGTAATTTCATTTGATTTCTGCTTATGAGTATGTTCTTTTAAAAATATTTTACTTGCTGATGGTAATGTATTGCAAAACATATTTATCGTTAGCATATTAACATTTGTTAACATGTTTGCAAGCAAAATGCGCAGGAGAATTTGGCATGGGCAAGTTGTGTTGTGTTCTAACTTCTCTCTACAGAAAACCTTGGTTCAGGCTCCTGCTGGAGGAGAGAGAGATTAGTGGTGTTTTCGTGGGATTGAGGTGTTGGGTTGTTGTTGTTTTTTAATCTCTTTTTCTTTTTTAATATTCTGAGGAGTGTTGCCTTAGTTAAAGGATGTTTAAAAACAAAGGTATTCTTCTTTATCTCTGCCACATAGTTACATCATACTTCATTTTCAGTGAAGTTGGTGAAAACATACTGGGGACTCAGGCATTTATGATGATGTTCACTTGCTGTGTGATGAAGCAGGTGCCCTGTAGTTTGAGTTGCTGCCACTTTCGGTTTGAAGCATAACCCAGCCCCCAGACTGATGCATATTGGTATGAGTCTCTCTGTGTGAACATCCCCAGCATCTTCCCCTCATTCAACTTAATTGTTTCTAAAGTGTCTTGCATCACTACTGGAAGGAAGGCATTATCCCAAGGGGAAAAGAGAGGCAGAGAAAGGTGAAGTAGCTTTTTTTGGAGTAACATAAGAACTCTGTAGTAATTCTGGCTGTGGAATCCTGAAATTCCTCTCTTCTCCAGATTAATTCCCAGAGTGGGTTCAAACTTTTCTGTAGGTGACCTGCGGGCCTCTGATAGATCACCTCATGAGCTCAACAATCTGTTCGCTGATTACTACCCTCTAATTTTTAGAGTTGACCTTGTGGTTCACTCCTTGAAGGACTTGCCAACTTCCCTTCCTCCTGGCTTTACAATCGGCGCCGTCTGCAAGTAAGTGTGAACATTAGGCTTGATTCTCTGAAGAGCTTGCATTTTACAGTGTTGGTAAAGAAGAGCAAAGGCAGCTTAGGCCTGTTTATGTGTTCAAAGTTTTGTCACCCTCTGAATAATCTCCAGAACAGTGGAAACATCAGAACTGCCCTAGTGTTCCATTGCCAGCAGGTGTGCTGAAAATACTTGCTTTTACAATGACGATGGGGTATTTTGGAGCCAAAGGCTGTTCCTCCAGGGACTGATAGCAGAACTGCCTTCCCTTAAATGATGTGTCATTCATTCTGTGCTTGTATTATTTTGCAGAAGGGAAAACCCACTTGATGCTGTTGTCTTTCATCCCAAAAACTGTGGAAAAACACTGAGCCTCCTTCCTGAAAAGAGGTGAGTGGGAGAGGAAGGGGAAGACAGGTGTGAAAACAGAAGGGGGCAGTTGGTTGATTCTTTCCAGTAGCAAGTCCATGAGCTCCTTGCTTTATCCTGTAGTGATTTTACACTGCCTTTTGTGAGTGTTCCACAGACATTACACTGCACTCACTAGCTGGGAAGAGCAGCAGCAGGGAGTGCTGCACACTGTCTGAGACTGGATCTCTCAAGCCACCCTAGAGCTGCAGTGCTGATTCTCAAGTTAGACGCTTTCTGTTCAGGATCTCCAGAGTGAATTCCTGCTTCCTTGTATTGTGCCTACTGCAGGGGAATGCATACAATGCAGATAGGGTGTCCAGTGCAGGATTTTGGCTTTCATGGACCTGAACTATGCTTTTGTTCTCACTCAGCCAGTTCTGACTTTTTCCTCGATTTTTTTGGCATCACTTCCTTGTGGTTTTCCCGTTTTGAATTACCTGCCCTTTAATAGAGGTTATTGGAATCTTTTGTCTGAGACAGCTGAGTGAAATTACTCAAATTAAGGTAGCTATTAGAAAGATATTTTTTTCTGTGTTAAAGTGAAAGAAATAAACTAGCTGTAATAGAAACATAGACTCGTGCTTCTGTACATTTGGATAGCAGGAAAATCATGTCTGGTCTAGGATCTAGTTTACCAAGAGGGGGAAGCGGAGGGGCAGGTACCGATCTCTTCACTCTCATGACCAGTGATAAGACTTGAGCAAATGGCTGGAGCTATGTCAGGGGAGGTTTAGGCTGGATATTAGGAAAAGGTTTTTTCCCCCAGAGGGCGGTTGAGCACTGGAACGGATTCCCCAGAGAAATGGTCACAGCAGCAAGCCTGAGAGAGTTCAAGAATCATTTGGACAATGCTCTCAGGCACATGGTGGGATTGTTAGGGTGTAGGGTGAGGAGCTGGAACTCGATTGATGATCCTGATGAGTCCCTTCCAAATCAGCATATTCTGTGATTCTGTGAAGAGAAGTAAACAGCTTACATCTTGAGAAAGGAAATGCTCACTGCCTAGACTGGCAGTTTTCTGTGGTTTCCAATTAGGCTCTTAAAGGTTCTCTATTTACTGCATCTATGTCACTGATGAAGTCCATCCATTTTAGTCACTTTGGTTATCTGGTTTTGTCTGCTTCATTTTGGGACAGCCAAGTCTTTTTTCTAATATAAATGTTGTGGACTTTAAATGAGGTTTATCAGTCCTTGACAGTGACTGGGGCTGCTCTCCAGAAGCATATCCTGTAGATTGTCTCCTTGGGTGCGGCTTCAGCCAGGCTTTATGCTAAATTTCACAGAGTGGTTTTCTTTCTTCTAAGGAGATATAAATCTGATTCTTAGATCTTCACTTCAATATATATGTAAAAAAAAAAGTTACCATTTGTTTCCTTGAAAGTTCTGTCATACTTCTGTCTGGAGGTGTTAGGAGTATGCTGTATTTCACTGATTCTATTTTTGCCTACAGTGTGATTGGAACCAGTTCACTTCGGAGAGCAGCTCAGCTCAAAAAGAAGTTCCCTCAGTTACAATTCAGGGATATTGTATCCTTTCCTGGCAAAACGTGGGAGCTGGGTAAAGCTGCAGAGGGGAAAATACAACTCAATGCAAAGTCTACATTCAAGGCTGATTTGTAGCCGCTGACCTAGAAGAACAAACTGTTTCCTCAAAGGCTGCCTGCCCCCTGGTACCCTGTTCAGAGGATGGGGGTAGCACTGTAGCCATTCTATCTTCTGCTTTATCGGGAGGCCGTGAACAAGGGGCCAGCTGTGATCTCACTAGGGTTCAGGATGCATTGGATTGTATGCTGTGCAGTGTTTGAGGAACGGTGCCTCCCATGTTTGTTGAAGGCGTGTGACCAAATGCCAGTGGGTTCCCAGTAACCCTGGATGTGATTTGGACCACTAGTTCCAATGTGGGTGGCTGAACTACTGAGAGAAGGCATTGTTACTTCGGTCCTAGGAGCCGAGTTCTTTGGAGTGCAGAAGGAGCTGGGTATTAATACTTAAATGACGTGCAGAGTCAGCACTTGAATTAATATTCCATAATGCTTGGCAAAATTCTATTTAAAGAAACAATTGTCCATATTTAACACTTCTTTCAGGATGGTACTGATGTTCTCATTTGAAGGCTGTTGGATTCTGTACAGTCTGTAAATGCTCATGTGGTTGTAGGACTGCTTGCCTGCTGTTTCTATGCTTGCTTAACCACTTCTACAGAGGGGGAACTTAAATACCCGCCTAAAAAAGCTAGATGAGAAGGAAGACTTCAGTGCCATCATCCTGGCTGCTGCTGGGCTGAAGAGGATGGGCTGGGAGCATCGCATTGGCCAGGTGAGGAGCAGCAAAGCAGAAAATACCGTTCTCTGCCTCAACTGCTTGTGTTTCAGACCTTGTGGTTGTCCTGTCCAAGATGAGCATGCAGTCTGCTGACTCCATTGCCATGTTAGCTTGTGATTTGAGGTGCTTCAGGGAAGAGTTCTGGGGGTTTTTTTTGGTTGGTTGCTTTTTCCTTCATACAGAAATTTATACTGTTCAGCTTTCCATGGTTCAGTAACAGTTTGTGATCTGGTCATCTCCCAGCAGTTTGCAGCACTCATGTCTGGCAACGCAGTGTTGTGCAAGACTCAGATCCTTGTGATTGGCTATTTCACAAAGTGCTACAGTCCAGTTGATGGAAGGTGCATTGTTTCACTTTAGCAGTGCAAACACTGGGGCATGGGAAGGGAAAGGTGATATTTCTTTGGTCTGACATGAAATCAGTTGGTATTAGAGACAAGCATAAAATTTGGCTCCTGTTTCCTATATTCGGAACACTGCGACTTAACTCTGATTTTACTTTCTTCCAGCTCCTAGGCCCTGAAGATTGTCTGTATGCTGTTGGACAGGTATGTTACAACTTTTGTTCTTTAAGCCAGGCTATGTACTGAAAGCCAGCAGCAGCACAATGTGTCTTGAGTGGCTAATTGTGCCGAAGACTTCTTGTTTTTCGGTTGCCAAAAAAATATTACATCCATCTCTTTTGTTGGCCGTTATGCTGTTTTAGGCACAGCTTGTTGGAAGAATGGAGTCAGCTCAGTTACTCAGTGTGGTGGGGGCTGATTTCTGTTCATAATGGAAGAACAGTAAATGGGAAGGGTAACACAAGCACAGCTAGGATGGGTGACACAGCAGGTGTGGGGCAGGTTCTCGCAGGGTTGGTGTTACAGTGCACCAGGACAGTTGTGCAGAGCTGCTGCAGCATCTTTGCCCTCTGACACTCCATCCTTCTCCCTTATGGTGTCCTGACTCCTGCAGGGTGGAGCTGAAACAGTTGTCTTGGAGCACATTCTTAGGGCTCTTGTTTGTGGGCAGGCGAGTGGTTCCAGTCTGTTCTGGGCACGTGGCTGAGTTTACACAGGATTGCTCAGCTGGTGTCAAACTTGCTAAACCAGAGCCATTAGTGATTGCAAGTGACCAATCTGCACATGCGTTCTGAAACAGTGATTTTGATCATGTGTTGGTCAGGTACTGTGCAGTGCCCTGCACCCCCTGCCCCACTGTATATCCAATTTAGGAAATAATTGTTTTGTCATTGTTACTCATTCAGCACTTGATCTGTTTCTTGATAAAAGGTTGTAAACGTTGGATTTATCCAGCCTTCTCATCCCAAAGGCACAGTAGGGTGGGTGTTTCTATATATGCAGACATAATTGAGATAGGTTCTAGAGTGGTTTGAGGTGGCAGCGTGACCTTTAACATTCGGCTGATTAAGCTCCGATCATCTGTTCATAGCAGCTGCTATAGGATGACTCTGCAGCCAGTAGAGTGTTTTGTAATTCATTTCTGTAAACATCACTCCCTTAGTGAAAAGCGTTTGAGCCACTAAGTTCTATTTCATGGTCAGTGGTGAGTGCACACACAGATGCATGAAGTTGAAGAATTACTATATTTTGTTGTGTGTTTCTTCTTCTAGGGTGCCTTAGCAGTGGAAGTTCGTGCCAAAGACCAAGAGATACTGGATATGGTATCTGCCCTGCATGATGCAGACACTGTGTTGTGCTGCATTGCTGAGAGAGCCTTTATGAAGCGTTTGGTACGTCTGGCATCCTTGCTCTTCTGCCTGCACCAGTAAATACTGCTCTGCTAGTTGACTTGATGCCATAGTATGGGAAATCCATTACGCTTCCCTAAAACTGTGAAGGAAGGATTACTTCTGAATCAAGAAGGGCCTGAAAAGTAATGGGTGGGGGTTGTGTGCAGCCTAAACTTTTCAGAGGCCTCTGCTTTGCAAGTGTTGGGTAGGAGCCTTAGCATCAGCTGCTTTTTGTTTCAGGAAGGTGGATGTAGTGTCCCTGTTGCTGTCAGCACCCTGCTGAAGGATGGCCAGGTGAGGAGTACTTTGTTCTTTTCTGGGATTATTTCTGAAAACCTATTCCAAGTGTGTCCCTGATCCTTCCCTGAAGATAATTTCAGCAGATATCTTTATAGCTGATTAGGGCAGATAGTCTCCTGACTTGGCCCTTCCATGAATGGGTCTGGCTACTGAAGCTATCTTCTAGAAAATTCCTTTGTAATACATACCAGATTTCCCCTCTCACCCCCCTTGCTTATTTTAAGGTAGTGTTGCCCTGAGATCTGAAAGTCTAGCTTCTGACCCCACCAAATCTGTTTTTAGACAATGGAGTGTGATTAAGGAGGTGGGAAACGAGAAAAAAATTCCATCCTTTTCCTTGGGAAGTTGCATCTTCCTTAACAGGGATTTCTTCTCTTATGCTTGTATTGTACTGCTATTCTTGCTGTCCCTACTGCATGACAAAAGCCTTCCCCTCCAGACTTAGCTTTGTATGTTGGGTGGGGTTTTTTTAAAGAGGGGGTAGTTGGCTGTTTGTTTGTTAATATGGTATTAATCCATTCTGTCTTTCCAAGTTGTACTTGACAGGAGCAGTCTACAGCTTGGATGGATCCGATAGCCTGAAGGAGACTATGCAGACCAGTGTCAACTACCCCCATCAGGTACGTGCCCCTCAGTGGCTTCAAAATTCAAACCTGAAGCTAAATGACAAAACCCAGACCTTTAGAAATAGATTACTTTTGGTCTGGTTCCTTGGAAGTTGTAACAGCACACTGTTCTCGAGGCTCCTCATACCAGATTTTACCCTGTTTTGTGGGCGTCCGAAACAGCTCCTTGCCTGCTCCTCCCTGCTGCCTTACCTAGGGGTCTTTTTATTTGCAGAATGAAGATGGACCAAACGATGATGTGCAGCATGTTGGCATCACAGCCAAGAGTGTCCCTAATCAGGCCCAGGAAGCTGCAGAGAACCTGGGTGTTGAACTGGCTAATTTACTTCTTAGCAAGGGAGCAAAGCATATCCTTAGCGTGGCAAGGCAGCTCAATGACACACACTGAACTCGGTGCAGCCAGGAGTGCTACAACACCAGCTACAAGACTGCAGCTACACCATCATCCTCTGGAGGATGGGATTTATTTACTCATACCAGTCTTGCCTGATGTTTGGGTGCAAAAACCTGAAATAATAAGCTAACTAACTTGAGTAGTTTGTGCTGTTCAGGGTTTTCATCCCTTTCCACATTTCTCTAAATTGCCAAGTGTCTCTTTGAAGTATTTTCAACAATTTTTGTAGCTAGGAAGTTAAAAGCAAAAATTAAAAATAAAAATCAGTAAGCGTTCTATTCCATTTAGGAACAAAGTGCTCATTACAGATTATAATTGGAGACTCAACTGTGCTGGTACTAAAATGCTGTACTGTGCTGAGAGGGTGCCTTATTTGGGCCAGTTCACTCACTGGACTACTGAAGGCTCCCATCAGGCTGATGATACCATGTTTGCTTTAGTAAAGTAGCACAGATACCACTTTCAACCTTGCTCTCCGTTAAGGTAAATTAAGTCTGCAGTTATCAGGTAGATGCAGATTTGCCAATTTGTCAGGATTAAATGAGGGAGTGGACAGCCGTTGAGTGCTTGCCCACAAGGGTAATCTGAGCCAGTTTATCTCCACTAGCCAGTGAATGGGGAGCTGAAGCAGAAGCCCAAATTTGGGCTATTGTGCCTTTCTTTGTAACAGCTCTTTACTTTGGCTCCTTGCACTCACTACTGGGTCACCATCATCCCGGCAAGGCTTGTGTGTTACAGTGCCTTGTAGAAATACTGAAATGGCACCCTATTGGGGTCCTGTTTTGTTAATGAAGCACTGTTTATTCTCTATGCAACGTCCACTGAAGGTAAGAGAGGTAAATACAAGTAAATTACGAGCCCTTACAGAGCAGCTCTTGTGTTCTGTGTCTGACGGGCCTCGGGCCAGCTCCTGCTCGTCCCCCCAGCCGGCCCGCCCCCCCCCCCCCCTCCTCCCCGGATTACAGCTCTCCTCGTGAGCAATGGGGTGGCCCTGAAAAGGGCCTTTTGTGTGGCGCCGGAGGGGCGGCCGGCCTAGTACTCCTGTGACTGCTGCCCGCTGCCCTTCTTGCCGGCCTTGGCGGGGCTCGCGGCGCCGCCGCTCGTCTTCTTGGGCAGCAGCACGGCCTGGATGTTGGGCAGGACGCCGCCCTGCGCGATGGTGACGCCGCCCAGCAGCTTGTTGAGCTCCTCGTCGTTGCGTACCGCCAGCTGCAGGTGACGGGGGATGATCCGCGTCTTCTTGTTGTCCCGCGCCGCGTTGCCCGCCAGCTCCAGGATCTCGGCCGTCAGGTACTCGAGCACGGCCGCTAGGTACACGGGCGCGCCAGCCCCCACCCGCTCCGCGTAGTGCCCGCGTCGCAGCAACCGGTGAACGCGCCCGACCGGAAACTGCAGCCCAGCCCGGGACGAGCGAGACTTGGCCTTAGCGCGGGCCTTACCGCCGCTCTTGCCACGGCCGGACATGGCGCCTCGCTGCTCGCTCCGGCCGCTGTGGCCAACTGAGGCGGCACCGGCCTCGCCGGGGCCTTTTATAACCTTCCGTCAAGTAGGACTCAGCTCATTGGACACCGACACCGCGCCTCGCTATTGGTGCGTCTGCCGTAAGAAGCTTTTTGCTGACTGGTCCTCTGTGAGACGCCGCCGCGTTTGCCCTGAGTGTATTGGCGGCCGGGCCCAGCCAATCACCGAGCGCGGCGCCAAATTTAAACCGCGCCGAGGCCGTTGGAGGTGTGCGGGGGTTTTGCGGCGCCTCCCGAGCGGAGGGTCTGGCAGGACTAGCGGCCGGTCCCGCGGAGTCCCTCGTGCTGTCCGTCCGGTGCTCCGGATAGCAGCGGGTAAAGCTGCAAGGTCAGGTCTGTGTGAGGAGCTCTGGCTCTGCCAGCTCTCAGGTTACTAGGGGATTGGACCAAAGGGGCAGAGGAGTGATGGTAGATGAGGCACGCGATGGCCGAAACAGCACGATGGTCCCCCTCCTGGGCTGCTCCCAGAGGTTTTGAGGACTGGAGTCAGCCTCTGGCCCTGGGCTTTGGTCTTGGCCTGGCTTCCATCCAGAGTGAGGCAGGAGGGCACCTGGGATGCCTGCAGGCCAACGGGTGTCCTCATTCATACAGGGGAAGAGCATTTGGGAATGAAAACCTACCATGAGATCCTTTTAGGGGATTGTGGGGGCGTGTGAGATGTATTATGGGTTTATAGTATGGGTAAGTATAGTATAGTAAGGGAAGCACCAAAGGCAGGGAAGGAGTCAAAGCTGACTAGGAGGAAAAAAATATGGGACCATTGAAGGAAAAAAAGTGTGAAGAAAGTGGCCATGTCTTAATATGTTGCTGATCAGTAATAATTATCTCTGCAGCCTGTCCCATATCACTAAAGTCCATTTCTAGTTTTTTTTTCTAGGGTGAGGGGACTGTCAACCCTGTGTGTTTATGTATGTCTGGAGGTCTTAAGTACCAGCCACTGGCATCAGGCCATAGGTCAAAGGGGCCAGTGTGTATGCAGTTCCAGCAAACAGGAAGACCTCAGTGCATGCAGGGAGGGGAGGGGCCAGGGCTAGGGTGGAACGAAAAGATGTGCGATCCCTAGTGAACGAGCCAGACCAGAGTGAGTAGGATTTAGAGCCAGGTATCCAGGATCTCATATGGGAGATCAGGGTGGGCAGGATGCTTACTGGAGGTAGGGCTAAGCCAGCTTACTGAAGAAAACGGGGTGGCTGTCTGGGCTTTGCCTACTGGATCAGAGCAGAGAGATTAATTTCTCTCCATATGCCATGAAATCCAGCAGCACATTTTTGGACAGACCGAGTGTTTTAAGGCCACGTACGGAAGGGTTTTGTAATGTTTGTGTATGTATGTGTTTATAAATATCTACTAGTAGACTTACGAACTGGAGAAGAGGAAGAGGATTTGGCACTCGTGCCATCCACGCTTGAGTGCTGTGTGTTGTCTCTGTTGCTCAGCGCCACTGGACATACATGTTTTTGCATACTGGAAAAACACCCCAAGCCTCGCTACTGGCTGGATGTGGGTGTGTGGAGGTACAGTAGCCTTGCATCTATTAAGGTACTAGACCTGGCAACTCCTACTCGGCCACCTCAGCATCCCTGTTTTTGCCGTTGCATTATTTCACTTTTCACTGCTGTTAATCTTGTGCAGACTCTTTAACCCAGTGCTCCAATGGCTGTTCTGTGTTTTTCTGCTGGGTAAGTAGCAATTCTGTCTTGAACTATGGTGCTATACTGCTATATAGGTAATGATTTATATTTGATGAGAAGATAATGGCAGCCTGCAGGGTCTTAGTTCCATGTTAATCTAAGGATACAGCGATCCTTACTCTGCTAGCCTGTTCCAGATGTGTCCTCTTCCACGGAGGAAGGCAGATGATGATGTTCAAAATTAAAAGCCCATCAGCAGGGAACATTCCTAGTAGCCATAAAAAAGGAGGGAGTCAACTGCAGAAATGATCAGCCCCCTAGCAGGGTAGAAAGGTACAGGGAGGGATTATGTAACCCAGTTTTACTGCATGTCAATACTGTTGTGGCAAAGCACTGCAGGGGGAAAGGGTACCATGAGTTATTTTATTCTTGGAGCGTTCTGAGTTTTGAGCATGGTTTATAACATGTCGCTCTATGTCCACGGACCAAAGGATTGGAAAAGCCCAGGAGCGAAATCTGGTTTACTCATTGTGCTCTACAGCATCTCACAGAATTTAAAGTTACTGTTTTCTCTCTTGAGGAACAGTAACATCCTTGTTAGATGTATAGAGATTCCATCTTTCCCACTTCCCTGTCAGTAAACATTTGGGTCATTTGCTTTCCCTCTGAAAGGTATTCCCAGTAACAGTGATGTCCAAGTAACAGTGAACCCTTTCCATCAACAGAATTGGACAAAAGCCTTTGATGCACCAAAAAACCCCAGAACAAACGGTTCAAGACTAGCCCACGTAGAGCAGTTGCTTGTGTTTTGACAGGTGTTCTGAGGTTCTCAGAGGGCTAGAGTAAGATCAGTTGAATCATTTGATCAGCAACTGGAGAAAATGGACTGGCTGGTACAACTCTTTCCCCTACTCCTGACGGTCCAGTCAGACATCATAAAACAAACGCACTAGTTGGTACCGGATGGAAAATGCAATGGTGCTGCCCAGGACCTAGGTAAAAAAGACATACAACAGAAACATTACAGTGTTGAATAGTCTACAGGCTGTCAGATTTCTCCTTTCCATATGGATTTGCTAAGCTTTCCAGCATGCCTCCTTTGATTAAACAGCAACATATAGGCTAAATTTTTTAGGTATAGTCTATCCACAGACCCAATTTCTTTGAGAATTATAGGTATCAGTGGGGGATTTCTGCGTGTGCCTGCACACGGTTACATTCTGAGAACATGTGGATGAAATGAACGGTTGGGAATAACTCATTCCTCCTTAAGGAGCCTATATCATAATATAATATGGTTTGTAATGGAAAATACCTCTGCAATTCAGCATCCTTACAATAAGGTGCTGTCAGGAATTCTTTGCTGTGACTGGGCTCTCTGTACTTCCTGTCTTCTGCGATCCCCGATGACATCTGCCTAAGGTCTGTTCTACAGGCTTCTGTTGGAAGTCCTTTCTCCTGAATGGGAATTTTGCTAAGTGTCTCTTTTGTAATAAGACCCTCTTATCTTAAATCTGAGATTGAAAAAAAGAATTTATCATAGGCAATTAACCAATGCTTGCCTTTCCAATAGTGGTGTTTCTACTATATCATCCATGAGAGTTCATATGCTGAATAGGGGTAGTGGCAGTATCTGTGAGGTGTATTATCCTTGTGTTCCAAGTGGCTCCAAAATGCTTCTGCTCAGATTCTGGGGACTGCTGAGCCTTGTGCCACCCTTACACAAGTCCACCTGTCAGAGATAACTCTCATTTGCTCTGACTGACAAACAGGAACACGCAGAAAGGCTGTACTTGGTCAGAGTCACAAAGCACTCTGCTGTCCTCATGTTTTTCTTGCAGCCAATAATCTGTGCCTTGGGAATCTCCTCAAGCTAACCTAGAGACTTTGTTTTTATAAGCTCTCAATGAACAGGGAGGTGTGCATGTGAATTTGCTTCCTCCTTGAGCTGTGTAAGCCTCTCTAAGTTCCACAGCTCAAATGCATCTTGTGTGAAGAGCACGATAATTTACTTCCCCCTTTCCCCTTAAAACTCTTGAGACTGGCTTGGATCTGTTTCCATTCTAGCGTACATCTTTCTACCCGAGGAACCTGTTGTCTGACCTGAATGAGTAGCAATAGAAGAGTGAGATTCCGCTCCTGGGTGGGTCCAATCAGCTTTATGACAAAGTTAATAAGTGTCATATTATTGCATTCAGTGTATTCGCCATCTTCATCCATTCCACTCCTCACATCTACTACATGCAAGATCTTGACTACCTGGGGAAAGAAATATTGCACATTATTGCACCAGGTACGTTTGGTGCTCACTGGCTTGGTTTTGTTCAAGAGCCCTTTTGCTGTACCATCCCTGAAATCTGGCCTGTGTTCTTACTATAAAGACAGGACGGGCTTATGATGGTCCTGGGACACTGCTATGTGTGGTTATTCTGAAAGACTGATTATTAAAACAATCAAGTGACCATGAGGGATGGTAACAGAATAAGCAGAATATTTTGTTCTGGATTTGAGCCAGGAAATAACTACTGAACCCAGAAGTTTTGCATTCCCTTCCATCTTGCTCCTTTTGCATTTGACCACTGCCTCAAAATGCATCTGAATTTTGAATGTTTTCTGGGTATTACCTTCAGAATGTTTGATCCTAGGGCAGAGAGGCTCTTAGTTTTGAATTTGGAGTAGCTCATCTCCAACTTTCCTGTAGTAGGGTTAAGCCTAAAAGAAGCATTAAAAATTTAGTCCAGATAAAACAATGAGACAGAGAGACCCCTATGTAAGCAGACTTAGATGCACAGCCGAGTAGCCAAGAAAGAAATCCAGTGGAGGAAAAAAAAAAGTAACAACAGCTGCTGATACCTAGTCCCTCAGAGGGAGCAGAGGAGACTCCTCTTCCCCTGTACCGCCTATATATGCATAAAGCTGTATAGTTTAAAGACTAAAACAGAAGAATCTAACATCTGCAGAGACAGTAGCTGACATGGCATAGTGCTGCAGAATGCTTGCTACTATGAAATCTTAGCAGATCTCACTGCAACAGCATTAAAAGCAGCCTGTGTCAACTTCTCTCAATCTTGTAGCTGAGAATCATCATATTCTAATATTGTTAAAAATATTCTCTATCTGAGGAGTGGGGTGGTCAGAAAAGTTCACTTTTCTGAGAAACCTCTACAGTATGACTCAACTGTAGCTGACAGAGTGAGCTGGCTACCTTTTAACTAGAAAACATACTTCAATGGCTTTTAAAAAGACCACCTATCACCACCTTTCTCAGCTGGTGTTGAAGATAGACACAATCTGTGGTACCACTATAGGTCACTCAGGTACATTACCTTGGCAGCCGGTGACGGGGACAAGGAATGATGTGGAAGAGTTGAGGCAAGGAGTAGAGGAAATTGAGCACTTGTGGGATGAAGAAAAGCAGCATGGTTTTGCTGAAGTGCCCCAAGATCCCCACCACAGCAAAGGTCATGCCGGCAAAGTAGCAGAAGGTGTCCCCAACAAACACTCGAGATGGGTACCTGCAATCCATGGGGCAGAAAAGCAAAGGTCTGTCATGATTACTGTTGCCATGCAAATTACTTTCTAACCACTGAACACATGCCCACATCACAGGTTAGGGGCCAAGAGGGATCTGCAGCAGATCTACACAGTAAAAACAATTGTAGGTATTTATTCTAAGAACTGCAGGACTGGGACTCACCACCCGACTTGTAGAGAATACGGTAGGAAAAGACGTCCAGTGAGGCATGGGAGGGAGTGTATTCTGACTCTGTGCATTTGGGTGTGCTGGTGGGACCACAACTGTTCTAATAAAAAGTAAAGCTACCACCACATAAATGCTTTGTGCTCTTAGTTCTGGCAAGAAGCCTATCTACCCTCCAGCATCCCATCTGCACATTGTTAAGTGGTTTGTGTGTTTGAAAAGGGAGAAAGTAGAGGGAAAGGATGCTTCCAAAGAAACTGATGTCCTTCCTCTTACCAGTTGTGGTAAAATAGGCCCAGCGTGGTAAAAAAAAAGGGAATCATGAAGTAGAGAGAAAAGATGTGATCATCTCGATAATCGCCTATAGAAAAAAGGAAAACATGTGTTTGTTTGTGATAAGACAGGACTGGCTGATTTTTATTAATAACAGCTATTGCAGACTAGGATTCAATCTCCCTTTGCTTTTTGTACCCACAGATGTTTGTTATTTTCCTTACCATTTAACTCTACAATGTTGAATATGATAATGGAAGCAGCTATCACCAGCGACTGTCCTGCTTCAATCCCGTTAATTCCAGCGAGAATGTTGATGGCGTTGGTGCAGAACACTGCCAGCATGCCCATGTACACATAGTAGAGGATACCTACAGATCAGAGCAAGCCAAATGCTTTAGTACTGGCAGGCAAAGCAGGCCCTGGGCCAATTCACCAAAGCTCTCACTTCTTGCTTTGTACAACAATCCTTTACCTAACAGTCTCAGTGAGTTTTGATTGTGGTAGCTTGCAAATAGATTGCTTCCTCTCCTATGAGCTGGCCATCATGTGTACACATACATACAGCGCTGCGACTGCAGCAAACTGCCGCGGGGGCAGGCTGCAGGGTTCTGTCTCTCTTTCAGTCGTGCTGGTGTTAGCAACTAGGTGTTGTGTACACCCGTACTGTCAGAATCATCGGAAAATGATCGGTGCCTATCTATTCACAACTGAACGTGTGCTGGGTTTCTGGATGTTCTTTCACCCTAATATTTAGTGGGTGGAGTTCCACCCTTTCACTGGTTACTTAACCAAATCCTTTTGTTTGCTCTCTCTGCAGCACAGACAGCTTCAGGTGATTCCTTCCACCAATTGCTCACCAGTTGGATGATGGCTTCTGGTGACTCATAACTCACCCAGGTCCAAGTGCATGCCCAGCAGCACCCGGAAGGGCTTAGGCACCACAATGGTCGTGTTCCCAAAGTTGGTGAAGTAAACCATGAGCAGTGGGAGGGAAGCCATGGTAGGAAGAAGCAGCTTGTGGCGCCAGCGCAGGTTCAAAACGTCATCTGCAAAGCCCAGGAAAATCATGCAGCAGATGGCAAGGAGCGAACCGATGAGCTCCACGAACTGCAGGACAGAGAACAGGACCCCGGTCACCAGTGGCCGCTCCCGGCCCGAGCCTGCTGCGCTCGCTGTGCCAGGCAAGCCTCACCTCGTCGTGAGGAAAGGCCGCACACTGCTCCTCCACAAAGCACCTCAGGAAGGGCACGGGGATGAAGCAGAAGAGGATGATTAGGAACACGGCACCGCTGATGACGCCCTGTGCTTCGGGGCTGGAAGGAAGGCAGAGCGGGGAGTCAGCCGGGCCCGGGCTGGCCGCGCGGGGCAGCTCCGGCGGGCAGCGCTACTCACACGGGCCGCCGCGAGGCCTTGTTGAGGTCCTCCCCGAAGAGCCGCGCAGCGAGGAAGCGGTCGGTGAAGGCCGGGATCAGCGTGAGCGTGGCCGCGAAGCCCAGCAGCGACCCGCCGAGGTTGATGAGGAGGGGCACGACGGGCAAGGCCGCCATGGCCGCGGCGGGCGCTGGCCCTGCCAAGGGCAAGGAGCGGGGCGGGGCGGGGGCGCCTCCCGCCACCTCCCTGGCCGGGCGCTACAGGGGCGGTGCCGGCTGCGCGGGGCCTCTGCGGCCTATCGGGGACGGAGGCGCCATCTTTGGCCCTGGCGTGAGCTGCCCGCCGGCACGGGGCTCTGGTCGGACGCCGGCTGGGACCGGGAGGGCTTTTGGCCGCGTCTGTGCCCGGCGCCGGGATCCGCGCAGCAAAGCTCCGCGCCGGGAGCAGCGCTCGCCCTGGCGCGGGGGCGGCCTCGCCACGGACTCCGCCCCACAGTGCCCCCCCCACCATGGCCGCCGCGGCGACCCGCGAGCCGCAGGTACGTCCCTTCCCCCGCCGCGGGGAGGGGGCAAAGGCCGGCGGCTCCCCCCACCTCCCCACAGCCGGAACCGCGTTTTGCTGTGGTCTGGGGAGCGTCGTAGTCACCGCCGTCCGCCGGGGCGGGGAGCCGGATTACCGGGGTGCAGGATGGCCAAGAGCGGAGAACGGAGCGGCCGTTGGTTCCGTTGCCCTGCGGATGTTGGGAAAATTCAGTAAAATACCTTACTCGACATTTTCAGTTGCCAGGGAATCTGTAACAGCTGTGGGACCGTCGGGGCTTCTTTTTTTTTTTCTTCCGTTTTTTTTTGGGGGGGACGCGGCAGGATAGGCGCGATGTCCATGCACAGATGTTCATTCAGGTGTGAGTAAATCACCAAAGGGGAGAGGCAGTGAAAAGTCCAGTAGCAGCAGCAAGAAGCACTTTCTCGTGCCTTGCATCTCTGTGGCAACCGGAAATGCTTTCTGATGGCCTTCTCCGTGCCACCTAGAGAGCTGCTGCTGCGTTGAGAGGCCGCCTCTGCTCGGTTGTCTGTTGAACGTGAATTTGTAAACTTTAAATAAACTTTGAAGCGGGCACATAGTACTGCTGGGGAGGAAAGCACAGCACAGAGGCGTGATGGTCTCTGGCTGGCCAGAGACTCTGAAGCTGCAGCACCAAGGAATCGCCACCACCTGGCCTTGGGTTGCGACTGTCGTGAGGCGATCAAAACTCGCGTTGCTTTTGCTCCACAGCGAAGGGTGGCACAAACTGAAGCAGACGAACGGAAAGGTTCCACCTCGGTGGCGAGTCCTGCGTGCCTGGTGCGAACGGGGCAGCGGCTCCTAGCGGGAAGGAGCGTGACGTGAAGAGAAAAGCGCCGTTAATGGGAGCTCGGAAAGCCGGTGGGGGAGCTGGGCTTTCAGACTCGCAGAAGAGAAGGCTGGCGGCAGCCGCCGGGAGGGTCCCTGGCCGTGGAGGCGCGGGGCGAGCAGCGGGCGGCACAGGCCCAGCGGTCCCTCCGGGCCGCGGGGGGCGCGCGCGCTCCGCCGCGCCGGAAGAAAAAAGGAGGCGGCGGCGGCGGGAGCGCGCGCGGGGCTGCGGCGGGGCCACGTGCGCCCGGTGCCGTGAGTGGAGCGGCGCCGCCTCCCCTCCGCTCCCGCAGGGCCGCCCGCCCGCCATGCCCTGACCCCCCGCGCCATGGGACCGGACTTGGGCTGGGCCGCGCTGGTGCTGCTCTTCGCAGCCTCGCTGCTCACAGTGGCGGCCTGGCTGCTGCAGTACTGGCGGTCCGCGGCCCTGCGGGCGCCGCGGCGGCGCGGGGCGGCGGCGGAGGAGGCCGGGGCCCGGGCGCTGCTCGCCGCGCTGCTCACCCTTCGGTCCTTGCGGGAGCAGTGGCAGCGGGCCTGGGTGCGAGCCCTCAACAGCCAGGCGCGCCGGCACGGGGTACGGCGGGGCCCGGCCGGGGGAGTGCGGGGGGCGGCGGCGGCGAAGGGAGCGGAGCTGAGCTGAGGTGGGGCTGCCAGTCCGCCCGCCCTTTGTTCGCTGGTGCCGGGGCAGCACTTCCTCGTCCGGAGGGCACTGGGAGCCTTGCGGGTGGCTCGGCTCGGCCTGCGCGGGCCAGGGCGTCGCTCCCGCGAGTGCTGGTACCGCGCTCATTTATCCTGGGTTGGGGCAGGAGCCGAGCCACCTGTGGGGAGCCGGTTTCCACAGCAATTTCTTAAAAATTTGTCGGGTATTTATTTCCTTTATTCTCCCAGTATTGCTTTTATACTGATGCGTAGTTTTGGCGTTCATGAAGAAGAATATACCTAGCTGATTTTCGCATGGAAATAATTGCTTATAGCAAATAATTGCTTAAGCAAGGCAGGGGCTTAATGCCCACAAACAGCTGTGGTCCAAAGCTCTCCGAAGTCTGTTGTAGTCTCCTTTTTTTTTCTGTCGTGTGAACGGGAAGGGGAGGGCATTTCTCTTAAGTGGTATAGGAAAATCAAGAGGTAAAAGAGGTTAGCATGAGGCTAACATGTTTGAAGAAAAAGCAGTCAAAGCCTTGAATAAGGATGCAAACTTTTTTTCCGGCAAGGCAGAAAAATTGTCACCCCTTTTGACAAGGTGACAAATTCTGGGCTAGATTCAGTGTGAAGTGCCTCCCCCCCCCACCGGGAAAGGCACCCTCTACTTCCATGTCCCTCAACACAATACCATGATCGAAGTGTCAGCAGTTGTCCATATCTGATAAACTGTGCTTTTCTGTCACATGGTGATTTACTCAGATTCTACTGTATTTCTGTCATCCCTTTCGATCATCCTGGCCCTAAAATGCAATCAGCTCAGCAAATGGTCATGTCCTAGTGCCCAGATTGCCTGTTCTCTCTCTCTTTTTGTCCCTTGTGAGCAGAGGGAATCTCTGAGGGCTAGGTTTTGTTCAGGGATGCTCTCAGCTCTTTATCTTGGTCTTGTGTTTCTCGAGAGGGATTCTTCTTACAGAACCGGTCCTATAATATGGGGATAGAGGGAAATCCTCAGATGAAGAAGAGGGATGTCTTCACAGTGGAGATTGTAATCTAATAAACTAGGAGAGGGTGGAAAAAAGGGAAAAATTGGGCAGAGGAGCTGATGTACCATATGCTGAGGGTGTGGATTTCGTTGTTGTTAATTGTTTATTTAGTTTGGGGATTTTTTGTTTTGGTGGTGGTGGTTTGGTATTTTTCTTTCTTTGAAGCAGGATTAGCACAGAGGGGAAGAGAGAGAAGAAACAGCAAAGCTTCTGCAATGGTGAAGGGTTAGCACACTTGATCTACTATCCGGAACAATTTTTCCATTCTTATTTGGGCTTATCTGTCTGAAATTAACATAGCGTTAGTGAGTTTGAGCCTTAAATGGAGACTTTGTTTCTTTTCGCTGTATGGACAAGCCGAGGTGGGTAGAATTGCACTGTGGGATGGTTTTCTGTGCTGACTGGATTTTGAAAACAGACTGGAGCATCTCTGGGTTCCCACATCAGAATCATTCATCCTCTTTGAAACTGTCTGGGCTACTCTGACTATTGGGAGCTAACAGAGTTTTCTCTTCATAGGGTTCAGTGCAGATCACATTTGAAGAGGGTCCTCAGTTACCACCAGCCACAAATATAAATTGTGTGACGTGCAAGGGCCAGTTGGACCATGGCATGGTAAGTCTTTGCTGTTCTGAATTGTACATTGACCGATGATGTGTTCTATGGAGATTGCTGAGACCTTTGTGACAGGGATGGTGGGACCGAGGAAGTTTTGGGCAAGGTCTGTTGTAGAGTTTGAAGGCGTGTCTCCTGTTCAGAGGCTCTGGGGCTGTACATCACTGAGCTCTCGGAGAGCTCCATGAGGGGAGATGTGTTGGTGGAGGCGGGGTGTATGAATGCTGAGCCCAAACATCTTCTCCTACAGTGGAGAGAAGAGAGCTACTGTCACCAATTTGTCCTTACTGCCTCACGTACAGAGTCTAAAGTGGCAGGTTCACATTGTAGAACGTGGGGAGAGTAACACAACTGGCTCTTTTTGGGATAGAAACTCATCTCTTCTCCCTAGGTGCTGTGCTGCCATCTGTCAGCTGAAGCTGTGAAATTCCCTGTCTCTGTTACTCAGCAGTCCCCAGTTGCTGTTTCTGTGGACACCTATCATGTCACTTTGGCTGTAATGCAGGCTCAGGTAAAAATTATAAGAAGTTAGACATTGACCTTATTCTTTCATCCAGCCCCACGCTGGTCGAGGAAGGAGGACCAGATTTAGCACAAATAAAGATGTCATTGTGCTGGAAGAAGCAGCATGCTGTCACTAACATTTGGTGAAGTGGCAAATGTTCCCCTTTGGCATGCCCAGTCCTGTTTTCTGAGTCTTGCTCTGCAGATTTTGGCTATGAAACATAGCTGTAAGAAAATCCAGAGAGTTTTGACGCATGGCAGCATTCTATAATGTGTTTTTAAGAGGGTATTTAAGAAGTCCAGAGAATTCAGTTTCTCTCACGACATAATGGATAGATAAAGGTACATCCTGTGCCTATGTACAAATATGGTGTTGTCCTGGTAGTTGGTGTGAAAAAGAAATCTGTTGTGAGGAGTAGCTTAGTTGTCAGTGTTTCCCCTATTACCTTCACAAGAGCACGATACAACTTTTTCTGTGTGTTGAATATTGGAGACACTTCTTCCAGAACAGAAGCTTTGTGAAATTACAGTGGATGGTAACTCCACAGTCACTTTCTGGCCAGATTTGATTCTCTGGAATGTGATTTTGTTCCCATCGTGATGAAGGATGTGACGCTGGGGATGGTGTCTTGTGTGGAGGCTGTGCATTCATTTGCACTATAGCAAAATAAATAAATAAATAATAATAAAAAAGTCATGGCAAAATTAGAAGTAACTCGGTGGTGGCAGAAGCCAATCCCGTGCTATTGCAGGTATTGCAGTTGGAAAGTTGTTCTGGAACGCCTTTGCTCTCAGAAGCCTTATTATAATTTTGAATGTACATCCCAGGTCATCCCAGTTCTATTTTGAGCCTGTGTTCTGCGGTCATTTAAATAGCTCCTCTCTCTCCTCAGTATTTAGTGTGCCTGCTGCCAGTCTAGTTGTGTGCAGCAACTGAAGTTGCTTTTCATCTTTGAAAGTCCCCTGTCTCACATCTCATCCAATTGCTCCCCTACTCACTAGCATTTTCTAGGATTCCTTGTCTGCACCTGCTGAAGTGTTGGGTTGATTATTCTTGTACAGAATTGCACGTGGTACTCTAATTGATGTCTTGCTGCTGCTTTAGGAAGTGCTGGTTAGATTATCATATACCTGACTGTTGGAATACTTCAAGTACTGTATTCCCAAAAATTGTGCCTTTCTTATTCTATGCATCTCTTACTGGTTACTTACCAGTAGTGAGGAAGCCAGATCTTGCTATGGAACAATGAGGCTTCTGCAGCTGCTTTATCCTATAGGCCTGGGAGCACTTTTGTTCTTATGTTCTGTCTCTTACTGTTGCATTGGTGCGATTGCCTTTCAATCACTGAATTTGAAGTGGGGCAAAAAGCACGTAATGTAAACAGAAACTGTTCCTGACTATGGGTATTTGTTCTGAGCCAGGTGGAGATCCACTTGGAGGAGATAGAGAATGAGGGTCTCCTGGTGTCATGGACATTCAAGGACAGACCAGACTTGGACCTTTTGGTTCTTCCAAGACTTCAGCTTCCTGAGGTGAGTGGTGCATGGTGGGAGGCTGACCTTGATGCAGTAGAAACAGTGTTGAGCTGGGAGAAAGGCTGCTGTGGAGGGGGAAGGTTGGCAACTTGCTGCTGTGGCCCTTTAGGGAGAGGATTCTTTCACCCTGGAATAGATACTAGCTCAGCTGTGTCAAAACAACGCATCTTCAAGAGACCTGAAGCGGTACCAATAACTGTTGAAGGCTTTCTGTCTGTGTAGGTTCCTCCTGCTGTTGTCAGATGTAGGGCTGCAAGATGAGCTGGGTTGGCATGTTTTTTGTATGTGAGGAGTGTGTGAGGTGGTATTTGCTTGTTGTTTTGTTTGTTCGGGGTTTTCTTGAGAGATTAATGTGGGGAACCCACGAGTGTTAGAGGTTTAATGGGCTGAATGTGGGTGTGCTTGCGCTTCTGTGATTCAAATAGGTTGGTTGATTTGTTTGTTTTATTGACATCTTTGTTACTTTATCCCAAGTAGGTGTAGGAATGTGTCAGTTTTCCCAATAGTGCAGTAGTACCATCTTGTGAGGTAGTGAGGATGTGACAAACTATAAAAGCTGTATTGCAAAAATTTACAATGGGTAGACTACAGATGTAGAGGCCTAGTTTGTCTCATTTAGAAAGCTTCCACTTGTGTGCAGCTGCTACACGGAAGCTCACTGGGGAGAGTGAGTATGGGATACAGAAAGAGTATCTGGGAGGTTATTACTGGGAGAAAGACTGTGTTATACCTTAGAGGCTTGGGAGGCATCTGTAGTTGTAAAAGGAGAAAATGTGTTGGTTTTTTATGACTTTCCTGCATTTCCTCTTGATTTGTGGAGAGAAGGATGAAGGGAGAGCGGATCTGTCCACGATAAGGGATCTGATCGAGGATACCATTGTCAGCACGCAGCCAGCCATGACAGTGAACCTGATGGCTTGCACCGCTGGAGCCAGTGCGGTAAGGCACTCTCCTCCCGTCATCCTTGTGCCTCCAACTCAGGCCCCAGGACACTTCTGAGGGCTGAGGCTCAGGCAGGAATCCAAGGGTTGAGTCTCACTTCTGGGTGACAGCTGAATCCTAACCTGCACTGTCATAGGAGTTGGGGTTCTGCAACTTGGGGCGTAGGGATAATTAGAAACTGCTTCGAAGGGCAACTCTGTTTGTGCCTTGTTTCTTGAGTGCTGATTGTCGGTCGTGTTGTTTTGGAGCCAGACTGCCTGAGACACGTCTCAGTTTTGGCAGTCTCCCTTGCCATGAACACCAAGGCTCTGTCCAGGGCAGCCTTTGCAGACATGGAATGGTCCATGGTTTGTCGTTGTCAGTTGACCATCTGGCAGCCAGCAAGCTTGTTCTTGCCTGTCTCCTTTTCTGTCTGCCTTAAACGTCCCATCTGACATAACACGAGGGCCCACTGGAGCTTGATAGCTGCAGCATTTCTGGATGGCTCTGTGGGTGTTCTCGTGTTGGTGTGAGGAGCTACTTAGTAGATATGAGGACCAACGTCATGCGTCTTGCTGCTGTCTGCTGGCGAGTGAACGATAAAGGCATCGGTCTCGCTCTCGTCATTCCTCAGGTACCCAGCAATAAGTTGATTCGAGAGTCCCCGTCCGGAGTAGCAGCAGCCCCTCTGGGTTCTAAGCTGTTGCTCCGGAATCTTCGAGTGCTGAACTTGGGCTTCCAGGGGAAGGGAGGTAAGCGTGAAAACATTGCTGATCCACAGGGGCAGGTGCGCAGGTGGTGAGATTGGAGTGAGTGGATGTTTTGGGTGGGTTTGAATGGAAAAGAGGGGCGTGTGTCTGCTGAACCATTGCCTCATGCTGATGAGTGCATGCATGCCCTCTGTCCCTCTGTTGCAGGAGTTGGGGAGATATGCTGTGTAGCAGAGCTAGACAGCCCCCCGCAGCAGAAGTGGACGAGGCCGATGACAGCTGGCAGTGCCAGTGCTGCAGGAGAGATGGAGTGGAATGAGGAGCTCTTTCTGTAAGTGTCTGCCCTTCTTCCGAACTGGCACACTCTCTGGGTGTCATTCCCACACTGCAGTAACAGTTGTGGTTGGTGCAGAGGTGGAGGCTGGCACCACAAGGCAGTGTCTGTTTGTGCTGCTCCTGTGCTGGTGCTGCTGCTTCCAGCAGGTGGCCCCAGCGTGCATGTGCATATTTCCCATACTCTGGACACTCTGTGTTTTAACTGGGTGGGATGTGGGATTGTGGGAGCAGCAGGCACAGGAGGGCTGTAATGTATCTCTCAGCATTCCAGACAGATTGCCCTCTCAGCTTCCTCTGGCAGCCTACACAGCCCTGCAGGGGACACAAACCAGAGTTCTATTCTGTGTAGTTTCTGCCCTAGACATGTCCTCCAAAGCGGTGCATGCATACTGGAGCTTTGGAGAAGGTGACGAGGTGTGTGAGATTTGAGGGAGAGAAGATACAGAATGGAGTTGTTTGCTCTGTGGTCACTTTGCAAACAGTGCCTAACAGCAGCCCATCTTTTTGTGTTGCAACAGGGAGTTGGGGCCTAAAAGCAAAGAGCTGAAGCTACAGGTGCTGGGGAATAGCGACGGAATGGGAAGTGAGTATGGGCAACCATAAGATGGGTTGTAAGATAGGGAGACAAAAACGCCTAAGGGACTTAGTGTGCTTTAAGCTTGTGGTAGTTCTATGTCGATATGATGCGTGATGAACTCTGCAAAGGATTTTTCATATCCAGCTTTATGTGAGCCTCTGTCTGCATGAAGTAACTCAGTTTTCCTTACCAAAATGGTCTGAGTCTGACTTGAACTAGGAGATTCCTCTGTGGCCTGCCCATCTGTGCTCTGAAGCAGTAGAGGCATGCCCCCATGTATTGGAAGAACTTCGCAGAAGGCTCTTAACTCTGTTCATTTGTATTCAGTCAGGGACTAACTGTAGCACCTATTTTTGATGGAGGCCACACAATGGCCACCGTTTTAAGGGAGTGGATTGTTAAAGAGGAGCGGAGGAGTGCTGCCTGCCCTTTCTCCCTCTTGAACCTGGGAGCTGGCAATATTGTGGGGATCTGCTTTGTTGGCCCGTGGGGCTGCTTTCCAAGAGCAGGGAGATGACTGGGAGATATCTGAGGTGCTAAGGTCATTTGATGTGTTTCATTTTCCTGTTCCTTCTTGCAGATGTGCTGCTGGCACATGCCACACTTTTGATTGATTCTTTGGGCAAACAACCATCTGGAAGACATGTCTGCTCACTGGCCCCAGGACCTGGGCAGTCACTGACGGCTGAAGCTACCATTACATTGGAGGTGAGCTCACAACTCCACAAGCTCTGCACTAATGTATGCTCTGAAAGTGTTCATGATGTGAACCTCTAGCTGGAGACAAGCATGATTGGGGCTGAGCTCGAGTTGGGGGCTGGCAAACCCTTATGTCAAGGAGGGGTGTTGCCTGAGCCTCGGTTCCTGAGCTTCCCTCTTGAATTGACACTGTAGTGGGGATGGCTCCTCAGTACCCAGAGCCCTAGCTTTTGCTGCCCAAATATACCTGCCTTTCCATCTGGGAGGAACAGACCCTCTCTGAGCAGTGCTTTACTCTTTATAGCTGCTATTCCAGGAGTCTCCTGCATCTTTGAATGCTCAGCACACCACATCTCTGAGAACCAGCATCACCCCCACTAAGAAGGTGGAGATGGACCGGACCATCATGCCCGATGGCACCATCGTGACTACTGTCACCACGATTCAGTCCCGGCCCAAGGCAGACTGCAAACTGGGTGAGGCTGCCCTGCAGCGGGTATATTGTGCAGGTGGCTGCTATGGCAGCACAGTCTTAGCCACGATACTCCTGAAGCAGCTCATGCAGGTAGTAGCAAAACTGTTTTGCCATCACATGTGGTTATTGCAGGTTGACTCCTTACGCATTGCTTTCGGCTTGTGGGTCAGAACACGGGCATCCTTGCTGTTCCCTGAGTGTCTTGTGCCTGGCTGGAAACCTGAGTATAGCCCTGGGGGAGGGAATTGATGCAGCCCTGTGTTTGCGGGGAGGTGAGGGAGGGATGAGCCTCTCTCACATCCTTTGGTGGTGGGAGATCTAATGCATATGCTGTCACATAACCTCTGTGTGATGTTGGGCTAAGTGTTTAGCCACTCTTCCTCTGTTTCCTTCACTGCTAAAGAAGTTATGCTGTGTGTAGTGAATGTGGAGCCGAAAAGGTCTTGACCTTACTTACTAGGGGTAGTTGCTGCTTGCAGGCTGGCATCCTGATGCATGTGGTGCTGGATATTCCATGAGATGTGGTTGGGAAATGGCACGAATGAGGTCCTGCGAGCAGCTGCTTCACAGGATTGTGGCCCAGAAAGCCAACCGTATCCTGGGCCACATCAAAAGAAGCATGGCCAGCAGGTCAAGGGAGGTGATTCTCCCCTTCTACTCTGCTCTTGTAAGACTCCACCTGGAGTATTATGTCCAGCTCTGGGCCCCCTACCATATGAAAGATGTGGACTTGATGGAGTGAGTCCAGAGGAGGGCCACTAAGTTGGTCACAGGCCTGGAACAGCTCCCCTATGAAGACAGGCTGAGAGGCTGGGGCTGTTCAATCTGGAGAAGAGAAGGCTCTGGGGAGACATTATAGCAAGCAGCCTTCCAGTACCTAAAGGGGGCTGAAGAGGGACTTTTTACAGTGATAAAACAAGGAGGGATGGATTAAAGCTGAAGGAGGGTAGATTTATATTAGCTATTAGGAAGAAATCCTTCCCTGTCAGGGTGGTGAGACACTGGCACAGGTTGCCCAGAGAAGCTGTAGCTGCCCCATCCCTGGGAGTGCTCAAGGCCGGGCTGGATGGGACTCTCAGCAGCCTGGTCTAGTGGAAGGGGGGTTGGAATGAGATGATCCTTAAGGTCCCTTCCAACTCAAACCATTCCATGATTCTATGGTTTTCTCAATAGTCTTCTTACTGCTTCGTTGCCGCAAAGCCTTACAGAGCCAGCCTTGCAGGATCTCTGCACACTCGATGGAGGCTTTTTGGGATTGTGTGTAGGGACCGCAGTACAATAGCATAGTTGCCTAAGCTTCATCTGCACTTACTGGTATCTGTGTCTCTTTTACCATGAAGATTCACCATCGAGGTCGCCTTCTAAGGTGGAAGTGACTGAAAAGAAGACAACAGTGCTTTTGGAGACTGGCTGTCCTCATGGCCCCTTGCCCAGCAGTAGCCGTAAGTGCTTGGAAATTTGAGGCTCTTAGTGGAGTAACTGTTTTCTTTCGCGTTTCTTGGAAAGTGGTAGTCTGAGTGTGGTTCACTGAGCTTGTTTACATTTGCTATGGCGGAGGATGTCCAGGTGCCTGAGTGAAGGCAGGGCCAGAGGACCGGTGGTGAGGTGGAGGCAGGTATAAGACATTCTGCTTTGGCTATCCAGTCAGTGAGTCTGAGTGTTTCCTTGCTTGATAAGAACTTTCCAGGCTATCTGGACCCAAAAAACTTTGGTCACCCTGCACTCCGGGCTCTGATTGTCTCTGAAACAGAGCACTGCAACAATTTGGACAGTTTGCAGCCAGGGCTGCCCAAACTCTTGGGAATACTTGGAAGCTTTTATTGAGTGGGGGGGATATTTTAATGATATGCCTGCTGGGAAGTGCCTAAAAAAGCCAAGAGCTAGCTATGCAGAGCTTCTTTCCTTTGGGTTATTTGGACAGGTCTGTAATAAATTCTGTTCTCTACCTTCGTGTACATGTAAGTTGCTTATTACAAGTATCGCAGTCAGCAAGCGACCTTTTGCCTGTGCTGAAGGTTTGCTACTCCAAGCACTGGTATTTTTCTTGTGTTCAGGGGATGGCCATATGCCCAATGGTTTGGATCCAGTGGCTGAGACGGCGATCAGGCAGCTAACTGAGACAAATAACAAGACCACCAAGAAGACACCAACAAAACGTAGCACACTGATCATCTCAGGAGTTTCCAAGGTCTCTGGTAGATCAGAGTTGCATTTCCAGTCTGGGAAGTTGTTTCTCGGAATGCATGCTTGAAACTACCCTGTCCTGTAGGGACCAGTTTGGGAAGGTTCCAACACAGATGACTGGCTCAGCAGAAGCCTTTTGCTGCTTCCCAGTGAGCATTAAAAGGTACCTTGCCAGGCTACAGGGCAGCTGCCAGTGGGAGTTCATTAAGGGCATCTGCAGAAAGGGAGCCTACTGCCATAGCTGGTTTTGACCCTCATGGAGAATAATAAGGAGTTCTCCTTGAACTTGACTGTGGGAGTGAGGGAGGTGCTGCAGAATGCTCTGTAATCGGCAATGTTGCAGTATGTTTCAGCAAAAAAATGATGATTGTACATCAGTGCTGTCTGATGATCAGAACCAGAGCATCCGTATGTAGGTGTAGATGGAAGAAGGGAGATGGTTGCAATTCTTTTGGTCCCGTCTCCATGTCTGTCTGCCCGCCCTTCAGGTACCTATTGCTCAAGATGAAATGGCACTTTCTTTGGGTTATGCTGCATCCCTGGAGCCCACAGCGTTTGGGGACTCTGCGGCAGAGAGCACAGCTGACCAGATGCACGATTCTACTGAATCGTCACAGCCGCTGGAAGCGTCCCTGCTCAGACAAAGGGCCAGTCAGGAGCTGGATGAGACAACACGTTCAGACATCTCTGAAAGACCATCAGTGGAAGATGTTGAGTCTGAAACTGGCTCCACGGGAGCCCTTGAGACCAGGAGCTTGAAAGATCACAAAGGTAAGATGAACTGTTAGATGGTAGCTAGCATTGGCCTGTTGTACGTAAGGACAAAGTGACATCCGAGTGGGGGGTCTGCAGCCAGCTTTTGGCATGACGAAGAGCAGCTTTTTACTGGAGCCTGGAAGAGCCTGTCTCTCTCCTGTGCTTTCCACTGGAGTGGTTCCAAATCCCTCTATTTGTAGGTATACAATTCCAGTAGCCTTTTCAATTTCTGCGCTCTCTTAAATGGGAACCCTGTGCAGCTTGTGTATGTCAGAGAACCATTTTCTTTCTGTGGCCTCTACATCTGCAGATCAGGTGCACGTCTGTAAATAATGATTCCTCCTCTGAATTTGGCCACCTCTGGTGTGGAAATGGAGGCTGCCCAACAATGTGGATTGTACCGGCCTTTATACCCTCCTTCTTTCTCTGCTAGTATTGAAGCAGCTACTGCCTCTGGCCTGTTACACTGTAGGATGTCCACACAAATTCTCTGCTTTTAAGTGATGGAGCAGGCCTGCCCCAGCCTAGCTGCTGTTCTGGACTTTACTCGCTTGTGGCAGTTGGGTGGATGGCACACCTTGGATTTGTCTGCTCGTAGCCACAACATTTTCAGTTAGCTACCGACTTATGTAGACAAATGCAAATCACAATCTTGATTGCTCAGAATATGAGAGTAGGACAAGCATTTTGGGGGTTGTACCCTGTTACAACCAGGTATGGTTTGAACTGTGGAGGCCCCCTGTTTTCATGTCAGTGGGTAGTAAGGTGCATGACCCAGATTCTTGAGAGACCTGGTGGGTGGGGAAGAGAGGGAAAACCCCCTCTTGCAAGAAATACTGTTGTAGTGCTGTATGGCGTGCAGATTTTGAATATGCCTTTCTGATCCATTTGAGACTGATGGCAATTGGTGTCTCCATCCTCTTGTGCCTGTGTGAGTCATAGGGAGCCATTGGCATTATTTGCCTCCAGATTGGGCATGTGAAACCACGGGCAATTGTTCCAGGGGCTTGATGACCAGTTAATCTGTGTGCCCTTGAGACAGGTTAGTCTGAGGCCTTTTCCCCCTGTGTGTTCTTCCCAGGGTCTTCACATTCAGGTGTTCTCGCCCATTTTCCATTCATATGAATCTTGGCTTTCTATTACAATTCTTCATACTTCCAGTGAGGGAAGCATGTTGTGTAAAAGGAAGTTTATGCAGAGGGGACATGGTTTGGAATGCTTAGTGAATCAGTTTATTGGCATTGCAGTCTGTCATGAACAGAGACTTTGCCTTGCATTTGGGAGCTGGGATTTGCAGACTGCTGTGACTTCTGCCACCTGAGGTGGAGAGGTCTTTGCTGCAAATCTGAGAATGGCCAGGTGTGTTACTGAGCCTGAAACTTGCCCGGGCAGGACATTCTCATGGTTCCTGTCTTCTTCCTTTCTGTCTCTGCAGTTAGCTTTCTTCGGAGTGGTACCAAGCTCATCTTCCGGAGAAGGAGCAAGCAGAAGGAAGCGGGCCTGAGCCAGTCACACGATGACTTGTCTAATGTCACTGCCAACTCTGTCGCCAGGAAGAAAGCTGGTAGTTTCTCTCATCGCCTCATCAAGCGCTTCTCCTTCAAGTCTAAATCCAAACCCAAAGGTAGTGACAGCACATCAGCTGGTGAGAACTGAAGGAGGGAGAAGCCTATTGGAAAGATTTCTCAGAGATCGTTTTATAGTCTCTTGTCTTCCCACTCCGTGGTATCTGTGACCTGCAGTCCAGTTCTTTCCAACCTTGGCTGAGGGAAGACACCCCAGTGCTTTACACCATCTGGGGAGTGGAGGTGGCAAACCTGGGACTTAGGCTGCTCGTCTGCCTTGGCTTAGCCTTCTCTGATTGTTTTACCCCACTGTGCTCTCCCAGAAAATCCAGGTGTCATGCTAATCCCCCTGGGGGTCCCAGGAGCTGCAGACGTGACTCCACCTGTGTAGCCATCTGGCTTCATGAGCTGCCTCTTGGAAATGGGAGGCAGGTCTCTCAAGTGGCAGCCTTCAGTGTTACAGATCAAGAAACTACTGGGTGAGCTACATGGCTGAGAAGTGTGGGATGTAGCCTCGCTCAGCTCTTTTAACAAGAGAGAATGATGCGGTCACTGATGATCTAAACGCTCTTATTGCTTGTCCTTGGTGCAGAGGCTGTAACCTGAGGTGTGCTCAGGGCCATGCATTCCTGGGCTGTGCGCTGGCAGCAGAACAAGCTGTGGTTCTCCACCTGGGAACTATCCTTGGAACAGTCCCTGGTTCGGACAGCACTGAGAGACCCCTGCTTTCTGTGCTATGCTGGTGAAGGAAGGAGTCTCTAAGAAGAAGAAAGTTTTAACCACTGCACAAGTTCTTGTAGAAGCCTGGGGCCTTGCAAGAATGCCTGGTCAGTGCTGTCAGTTCTGCCACCCTGTGCATTCACCCTGTGATGCAGCCCTCCTTCCACGTTCTTGAACAGCCAAGGGACCGTGCTGCCTATACGCACCAGCTGTCCTATAAGCAGATCCCTTACCCTCGGGGGTGGTTGGGGACGTTGCCAAAGGGGTGCCAGCCTGTCTTCTGGATCTGTGGAGGGCCCGGCCTCGTGCACTCCCGTGGTTCTCGTGCCAAGGACTGGCACCATGCTGGGAATGGATGGCAAGGAATATGACAAGAAACGTGGTGAAAGGGCAGTCTGATGGGGAGCCTGAAGGCACGTGGTAGAAAGAGACAAGACTTTACATGTTTTCACTGATGAAAGGGTTTCCTGTAATAGAAGGAACCTTTCTTGATTGCGTTTGGTATTTCCTTTCTTCTAGCAAACCCAATCCACTGCTTTCAAACAGAGGGGGCATTTCTGCAGTGGTATTTGCAGAGGGAGGGGCATGCAGGGGAAAATCGACTTCTTGCGTGGGAGGAGACCGCCCTTCTAGATGAATGGTTGACTGGTCTCCTGACCCGTGCACATTGTGAATATAATGTCCCCAGAGGCTCCCTTTGAAGAGCGTAACAATGCTCTTTGGAGATACACCCACGCCCCTGCCAGCATGCCTAGTTTGAGTGGAAGCTCCTGTTCTCCTGTGGGTTGTAAGGTTAAGGAAGTGGAACAGAGGGGAGGAAACAACTCACAGAAGGTCCGTTGCCTAGGCCTGGCTGGATTTGCCAGCTTTGCTCCCCTGTCTCGGTACCTCCTGAAGTAATGACTATCCCCCTGCCCGGTGCAGGATGCTACCAACTGAAAAAGTAGTTCTCTTGATGGCGTGCATAAAATGTGTTCTTTGGAAGGACAAATCCTTACTCATACTGCTGCCGTGTGCCATTTCCAAAGACTGGAACGTCTCTGGATATTGTGCTGTGAAAGGATTTACAGGTGGGAGCCTCAGGGTGTCTCTTGGGTGTTTGTGCAGGTAGGGAAGGCCATAGTCACCTGGGGCTTGAATTGAAAGTGCCAGTGTGTACCAGCAGGAGGGACTCCTTGTTTTTCCTGCTGATTCCCCATGTGATTGGGCATGTGTGAAAAATAAGATTGGTCCAGCTGGCTGACCAGGAACCTCTTCATTTGGTTTGGTGCCGGAGTCTTTGTCATCCTCAAGCTCTGCCATGTCTTCTATCTGTTGTTTCTTTCCTTGTCCATGTGGTACTGTGGCTTTGTTTGCAGTTCCTTGCACTATGGGTATTGGAGAAGTCTCTGTTTCTCTCTGAAGATCATTTTCCTCGAAGCAAGTGACCAGTTCATGCTCTGGTGCTGGTGCAACCTGGCAATCTGTGGCTCCTCATGTATGGATCCAGCCACCAGCTGGACGTGGCCTTCCTTTCCTGGGTTGGTGGTGTCACACATGGTGCTGTCCTTCCCCAGCACGCCCTTTCTCCCAGAGTCCTGGGATTTGGTTCCAGTTTGGCATTCTCTCTTGCACCTTCCCCTCTATGAGTTGTAGCTGTGAAAGTATTTGATGCTTGATTTTTGGTTTTTATTTATTCTTTTTAATACCATGTCAGGTGAGAGTACTGGCTGAACCCAGACAGCAGTGCTTCTCTAGTGGGATGACTGGGAAGCCTTGCAGTGGAAACACTGGTTTGAGTGGAAGGGAACTTGCAGGAGAGCCAGCAGCTCATCAGTTGTGGGTTAATCACAGGACTTGCCACAAGTCTCATTTAATAGTCCTCTGTTCTTTAAACTTCAAGAGCAGCTCAAGCTGTTGTGGTGAGGAGCAGCTGGAAGTGAACACGGAGGATGATTGGGCTTCTGAATGGGGGATCTGGGGCTCATGTACACCAGGAGGGCTATGAGGACTGACCAGTGTTGTCTTTGTTGCTGTGGACTGGAGGCAGAAAAAGTGAGATTTATGTCTGACAAACATGTACCCAGAGTCTTGACCAGCATGTTTTGGTCTGACTCAGAGGAAGAAGTGATAGGAAAGGGAGTAAAACTGAAACTCAAGTTCCTCACTGACCTTGGGGACCTTTCCTGCCATGTGTCTGTGGGCTTTCCTGTATTTGTTCCTGGTTGGCTCCAGGCTATGCCTTCTGTTCACAGTGGAGGTATTGGTTTTGATTTTGAGCTTTGATGTGGCAAAGATTCCTGCACTGTGGTCAGCAGAATGAATGGCAGATGGGAAGCATGATGGTAGGGGCACATCTTCCCTTGAATTTTTAGCAATTTTTTTATCACAGGCAGCAAAGTGCACTGTAAATTTGTATGTGGTTAGACAACTTGCAAAAGAAAGGGGTATTTTCAAGTGCTGACAGAGCACATCCCCAAACATTTCAGTCCTGCATCTGCTTGTGTTTTCTAGTGGAGGTGTATTTTCTGCCATTTTGTTTCTTATCAAAGTCATACTGATACATTGTAACCTTTTATATTCTTTTAAATGCTCCTAGTAAGTGCAGATTGGTTTTCAAGGTGTTTGGCTAAACTTCTGTTTGAGCTATAGAGGAATGAGGGAGAAAGGGCTCATCTGTGTGTATTGGAAGTTTTTTAGTTCTGATATGCTCCTGATTAACACGTTGATCCTTCCTTGTCATATCTGTATATGGCTTCCTTTCTCCTTTGCAGAAACGTTTTGATCCCCCAAGCAGTAGGTGCTGATTTTGTTAGTCCCAACTATGTGAGCTTCCCAAAGGTGTGAGCAGTAACAAGTCCGCCTCATGGGGCAGGTGTGGTTATTGGTGTGAGAAACAATTCCTCTATCCTAGTCTTCTCAGAAGGAAAGGGAAGGTCACACGGGGTTTTGGCCTCCAGAAACTGTAAAGACATAGTCCCTGGAAATTTTCCCCTGTAGAATGGCTGCTTAAAGAAACCTCTTTTGTGTTTAATCCCTGCCAGTGCTTCTGGCTTTAGGACAGAAGAAGTGGTATTTGAAATCTGATTTCCCTATTTAACTTCTTCCAGATACCCATGCCCTCACCTTGGTGCTGCTGCAGGGTCTGTGGCATTTCATAATGCTGGGACCACAGAGCAGCCCCAGGGAGTGGCGAGGCTGCTGTCGAACTTTATAAGCTTGAATAATCTGCAGTTGGCAGATTGTTGTCTCAGGGTAGGCTCAATATTTGCACCTTGTGAAATTGGTCCTTGACCAAATATGTGATGGAAGAAGAGGAGCAGAGCGGTGGCATGAATGCATGGAGAGTTCTGAAGGAGTTCAACCTGCTGATGGGGGCCTGCATTCCAAATGCTGTGCTTCACTGTCAGATACACAAGCATGAACAGTGACTGGTAAATGAAGCCAAAGTTTCTTTTTGTTTGTGAGGGGTTTGTTGTTTGGTTGGTTGTTGTTTGGTTGGTTTTGGTTTTTTTGTTTGTTTTGGTTTTATTTTGTTGAGGGTTTGGTTTTTTGTTTGTTTGTTTGTTTGTTTGTTTTAATTTTGGCTGAACAGAATTACTAGAACTTACTTATGTTGTGTAGTTTTACTGCTCTGAAGAAAACAGATTTGCTCTAGCTGCAAGTATGCTTGTAAGTGTATTTCTCTCTGGATACACCCTCTCCCTATGCTTTGGTAAGGCTTTTTAAGAGCCTCCTCGTCAAAAAAAAGCCCTCGGTGTTAGCCCATTAGGGCTATGTTTGAGTCGGGCACAGGAAGAAATGAAGGGAACTACACAACCTCAGTGTTCTGAGGGTGCTGTAGGCTTTGGCACGATGGATGTCTGAGGCCAGAGGGACTGTGTGTTTGCACATGGTTGTAATTAGAGCACACTCTGCAAACACCTGTACTGGGAATGCTGCGAAGGGGCTGGGGATGACAGCACCAAGTGGTGGGTCGGGAGAGCCTTCTGTGCCATTTGTATCCATTTCTTGCACAGACCTGAGCGAGTCCAATTCCTGCTCCTGCAAGCACCCTTGTGTTGTTTGAGGATGGGTTTTTAGGTAGATTGGCTGAAGTGGGGAAGAGCGAGGGAAGACTACTCAGGTGGAGAACCGGTTCAGTGGAGGGGAACATAATGAGAACTTCTCCAAACCATGAGAGAACAACATGGGCATGTACTGTTTCTAGACTAGAACTGGGCACATGGCAAAGTTTAATCTTAAAAATGTTTTTGTTATTTTTTTTTGTCTCTGGCAGTGCAATTTCCTTTCTGCAATGGCTTCTCTTGGCTCATTGTTTGCTAAACCTACAGAGAGGTAATTTCTGGGTAGCTGGGGAGACTCTTGAATGTTGGGAGGCTGCTGTTTGTGTTGTTTTGGTCTTTTGCATTGTTCTCTCCATCCGACCTCCCCCACTGCAAGGTCATGGTGAGTCTCATGGTAGAGTAACAATCCTGGTGGTGTTCAAACTTCTGGCAAAGGTCTTTGTGTACTTGTGATATTGCAGCTCCTTCTTACAGGCATGACTACTCCACACCACCTTTCCTTGCTTGTAAGGTACTGGACCAAATACCCACACGGAATTTGAATTAGCACCCCTCCTTGTGTGTTCTCTTTTGTACTTTGATGCCTTCTCTCTGGTGGATTATTTTAACCCCAGATTGTTTGGGGGAAAAGAATTGGAACTGTGTAGCTATTTAAGAGAGGAGAATAAAACTACTTATGACTAAATGAAGTTCTTGCACCTTTGTAAATCTTGAAGAAGTCTATTGCTGTGTAATGGCTGAATCTGTTAACTTATTAAACCATATGGAAATCAAAACCTGGCCCTGAGTCTGACTTCATACCTGGCAGAGTGCTGTGAGTTGCCCTCCAATCTGTCCCTGTCTCCTCTAAAGTCTCCCACTCAAATGATGGCAAACGGTATATACCCCTGCGAGGGTCCCCCCTCGCGAGTCCCCTTTGCCCCTTGCATGCCCTGCTCTCATCTCTTGACTCACCTTTTTTCCCTCTCTATTCTCCCCCTCCCTTCCCTCTTCTCTCCCCTTTCCCCCCCTTCCCTTTCCGGCCATTTGTCTGCCCTTTCCCTGGTTTCTCTCCCCTTCTACTCTTATCCCTTCCCTGTTCCCTCCCTTGTGCTCTCCACACTTTCCACACCTTCTCCCCTCTCCCCTCTTTTTTCCACCCCTTTTCTCCTCTCCTCTTCTTGTCCCCTCTTCTCCCTCTGTCTTGTGACCCCGATCTTGTACCCACCCTCCCTCTCTTCTTTTCCACCTTTGGGGGTGAGTAAAAAGGGGGATGTGGGGCAGTCTGGGGGGGTGATGAGGTCATTAGAGGCATCCCAATGCCTCTGGGAGAGCGAGGATGCGGTGGAGGAGCAGGTGAGTGGGGGATGAGGAGGGTCATGCAGGGGTCCTCCCAAAAAAGGCAGATTACAGCACCAAAAGGCCTGAAAATTTCTGGGAGGTGGGTGTGTGTTAATTGTATTAAAAACTGTAACATTTCTCTTTTTCATAGAATCATAGAACCAGCAAAGTTGGAAAAGACCTCTGAGATCATCAAGTCCAACCCTTGATCCAACACCACTGCAGTTACTAGACCATGGCACTAAGTGCCACATTCAGTCTCATCTTAAAAACCTCCGGGGATGAAGAATCTACCACTTTCCTGGGCAGCCAATTCCAATGCCAGATTACCCTCTCTGTAAAGAATTTCTTCCTATATCTAACCTAAACCTCCCCTGGCAGAGCTTAAGACCATGCCCTCTTGTCTTACTGATAGGTGCCTGGGAGAAGAGACCAACCCCCACCTGGCTACAACCTCCTGTCAGGGAGTTGTAGAGGGCGATGAGGTCTCCCCTGAGCCTCCTCTTTTCCAGGCTAAACAACCCCAGATCCCTCAGCCCCTCCTTGTAGGACTTGTGTTTAAGTCCCTTCACCAGCCTTGTTGCTCTTGTGCTATATATTGAAAAATAATTTTAATTTACATATAAATTGATTTCAAAATAAAGCCCTGTATATATTGTATTATATACAGGATCCTAGAATATAAGAAATTCTAAATATAGACATATAGGGCTTGAAAATACAAATATAAGTTTTGTATATCTAAATTAAACCACAGAGGGCTCAAAAATGTGAGAAAATGTGACCGCTTTGGTGGCAATAGAAAGGGCTCTGTGTGTCGGGAGGTTTTTCCGGTCCCCTCTCGCTGCCCCCCCCGCTGGGGCGGGAGCCGCTGCTGCCGCCTGGCGGTGAGCTCGGGTAGTGCGTGTGCGCGGTGACTCGCGGGTGACACCTGGTGACTGAAAGCGGTACTGCAAAGAAGGGCGCGCACGCGCAGGTGCTCCACTGAAGCGGAACGACGGCCTTCACACCATCCCTGCGACCCGTGCGGGGCAGGCTGCTGCCCATCGGCCCCCGAGCGCAGGTGGGTATGGAAGTGATGGTGTTTAGGGAATGCTGATCGTATTTCCCTGACTTTGGCAACCCGAGAAAATAACAAGTCCATGGAAATCCCCCGCAGTTGGGATCTTGTAGTGCTTTGCATTAAATCTTGGCTTAATAATGTTGAAACTGTGGGCCAGGGGAGGGGCGGTGGCCGAGCAGGGCCAGCGGCGGGGCCGGACGGGGCTGGCCCGGGGGTCCCTTCCCCGCGGGGTCGCAGCCGCGGGACCCGCCCCCGCCCCGCGCGGCCCCTCCCGGCGCGCCCCGCCCGTCCTTGGGGGCTGCGGCCGCTCCCGGCGCTGCCGAGGCTGCCGGGGAGGGACCGGCCGGTGCTGGGGGCAGGGTGGGTTATTCCTTGTGTTCGAGGGCGGCAGCGGGAGCGGCGCTGCGGGGCGGGACGTGCGGGAGGTGCCGGGTGAGGGCGGGGAAGTCGCGGCGGGGCCCGGGGGCTGCAGCTCTCGGGGCCTGGCGGCGGACGGGGTCTGCCTGGGCTTAGCGGGAGGAGCTGGGAGTTGGCATGGTGCGATTTGTTTGGGGTTTTTTTTCCCTGTTTTTCTGGTTTCCTTTTCGACCACTGCGGTGCTGGGCAGAAAAGGCTGGAAAAGAAAGTCTGGGAGTGGCTTCCCGATTCGCTTTGCAGACATTTGCCACCTTCAGAGGAGGCACAAATCCCCGCGGAGCTGAGCAAGGGGTACGGGAAGTGCAGTAGGGTACAGGGAACTGGGGCGGGGCTGTGACCAGAGGAGGGTGCGCGCAGTGCCCCAAAACTCTCACCCAGAACAAGCCCAAAAGAACCCCAGAGCCCGGAGCGAAGTGCCGCGGGCTCGCGCCGGCACCAGAATGTCTTGGTGTCTGTGCTTTTGTCATATTTTCCCCCCTGCTTATCTTGTAGTGAGTCACTTTGACTGGGACAAGCCCCCTTTGAGCCTTACTCGGTGTATGATTTTGTCAGCACTGGAGGAAGGGCACAACTTGCCATAATATTGGCCTGTTTCCTCCTCTGTTTTGGTTTTTTTTTTTTTTTTTAAGTTTCTTAGTTGTTTTAGGATCCGATCCTTAAGTACTTGACATGCTTTTTTTACTTCTTCATCCCACAGAATTGCCACGAGAGGAAATACTTCACAGGGGCTTCCCTCCGGATAAGCCCTGAATATGCCAGGAGGTTTCAGCCGGGAGAAAGGAGCTGTGGAAGAAAAGCAGCCTAAAAATAGCCAGTGGGGATCATCGGTTTTCCAGCCAAGAAAAACAAGGAGAGGAGGGAATCGGGTTCCAATTAATAATGATTTGATGGGTGTAGGAATGATTTCTGTGTGTTTTCCACTCCCTTTTGATTCCTGAGATGATTTTAAAATGATGGCTTTAGTAGTCAACTAAATTGGAGATGTTGTTTTTGAGAGGAAATGAGGCCAAATAAATGCAGAGTTTTGGGTCGTTTTTTGGGGTGATTTGGGTCAGCTTTTGGGGTCAGTTTTGGGTCAATTTTTGGGGAGCACTGGGGGTTGTTGGGGAGCGCTGGGGCTTGTTGGGGAGCACTGGAGAGCACTGGGTGTTACTGGGGAGCACTGGGTGTTACTGGGGAGCACTGGGAGAGAAAATGAAAAATAAAGAGAATAAAAAATAAACGAAGTAAAAAAGGAAATATAAAATACAAAAGAAAATAAAAAAAATTAAAAGCAAAAGAGCTAAAAAGGAAATAAAATGAAAATGAAATAAAAGAGAAAAAAAAAAAAAAAAAAGAACCCCCTTCTTGGGCACCCCGTTTCCTCTCCTCCACCCCCCCGTCCCTCCGACCCGTAAATGGCGGGGTCATCACCCCTAAAATGTGAGAAAGGGACCCCAAAATGTGGGTGGGGGAACCCCAGGGAGCCGAAAAAGTAGAGGGGGAGCCGCAGCAAGAAAGCGGAGCCGGGCGGTCGGGCGGGGGGGGGGGGGGGATGGAAGCTAAGGTGGCGGCGCCGGCGCATGCGCAGTCTTTGGTAAGACGCCGACGATCACGTGGTAACTGAGGGCGGCCAGGAACGGGACCGGGGACGCATGCGCAATGGCTCTCGTGCCGGTGCAGCGCTCCCTGCTCAAGGTAAGGGCCGGTTCCGGCGGGACTTGCGGTCTCCCGTCTCTCCCGGGGTGTGTGTGTGGGGGAATAACATGAAGATTTTTGGGGTGAGAGCGCAGAAATTAGCGAGGGACGCTAATTTGGGTAAACTCGGTCACCGGAAGTAGAGAGCGACCGGACTGTTTTCGGCGGCGCACCAGCAAAGATGGCGCCCTCCCGGACCGGAAGTGCTGCGAGGCCACCCCGAAAGAAAGATGGCGGCACCGGGACCGGAAGTCCTCCAATGCCGTACACAAAGATGGCGGCCGCAGCCCGGAAGTTCGCCAAGCCCACACTCAAGATGGCGGCGCCAGGACCGGAACTTAGCCGAGGCCACACTAAAGATGGCGGCCCCAGACCGGAAGTTCACCAAGGCCACACTCAAGATGGCGCTGCCAGGACCGCAGCTTAGCCGAGACCACACTCAAGATGGCGGCGAGAGGCCCCCTTGCCTCAGAGAGGCGTCTATCCTGTTGCCTGACCTCCGCCGCGACCCGGACCCCCGCCCCACGCCCGCAGCACCGTCTCGCCGCGCCGCTTCCCGCTGTGCGGACAGG
>NW_020884915.1:7309763-7312921 GCF_003945725.1 Corapipo altera | reverse complement strand
TTATATTTCCTTTTTTATTTCGTTTATTTTTTATTCTCTTTATTTTTCATTTTCTCTCCCAGTGCTCCCCAGTAACACCCAGTGCTCCCCAAAAATTGTCCCAAAACCGACCCAAATCATCCCAAAACCTGACCCAAAACTGACCCCAAAAACTGACCCAAATCATCCCAGAAGCTGACCCAGAACTGACCCAAATCACCCCAAAACTGACCCAAAACTGACCCCAAAAACTGACCCAAATCATCCCAAAAACTGACCCAAAACTGACCCCGAAAACTGACCCAAATCATCCCAGAAGCTGACCCAGAACTGACCCAAATCACCCCAAAAATGACCCAAAACTGACCCCAAAAACTGACCCAAATCATCCCAAAAACTGACCCAAAACTGACCCCGAAAACTGACCCAAATCATCCCAGAAGCTGACCCAGAACTGACCCAAATCACCCCAAAAATGACCCAAAACTGACCCCAAAAACTGACCCAAATCATCCCAAAAACTGACCCAAAACTGACCCCGAAAACTGACCCAAATCATCCCAGAAGCTGACCCAGAACTGACCCAAATCACCCCAAAACTGACCCAAAACTGACCCCAAAAACTGACCCAAATCATCCCAAAAACTGACTCAAAACTCTGCATTTATTTGGCATCATTTCCTCTCAAAAACAACACCTCCTATTTAGTTGATTGCTAAAGCCATCATTTTAAAATCATCCCAGGAATCAAAAGGGACTGGAAAACACACAGAAAGCAATCCTACACCCACCAAATCATTATTAATTGGAACCCCATTCCCTCCTCTCTCTCCTTGTTTTTCTTGGCTGGAAAACCTGATGATCCCCACTCGCTATTTTTAGGCTGCTTTTCTTCCACAGCTCCTTTCTCCCGGCTGAAACCTCCTGGCATATTCAGGGCTTATCTGGAGGGAAGCCCCTCTGAGGTATTTCCTCTCGTGGCAATTCTTCTGCTGCAATTCTCCTGCCCCAGGAAGGGTTAAAAGACAGACTGCCCGGTGAGCCATGCCCTGAAACAGCAATCAGTTCCAAGGCCACAAAATCTCAGGGTCACACTTAGAAACCTTGCCACGAGGCCCCTGGAGAAGCCAAGGGGAGCTGGGATTCCCTGGAGTCCCAGGGAACCGAGGGGAAGGTGGGAAAGGGGCAGAGAGCAAACCCCCCCCAGCTGCTTCTCCCTGCAGCCCCCAGTGCAGGTGCAGCGAACACACGCCGGTGTAGAGTTTTTAGGAGAGCTTTAAAATAAACTAAAAAACAATCAGTTCAACGAAAAATGCTTCTGCAGTCTGCGCTGTCTAACAACTCAAATTGCTCACCAAGAAAATTACCTAATTTAGAACAACTGAATTGTAGAACCTCAGTGCAGCTGAGGGATTTCATGCCCCCTGTGCCTCTTGCATCAGGGAAAAGGACTGGGATGCACGGGGAGGGACTGGGGGCAGTGGGGAGGGATGGGGATGGGACTGGGGACACTGGAGAGGGACTGGGGGGATTTGGGCTGGGAGTGGGGACACTGGGGTGGGACTGAGATTTTTGGGGGGCTGGGGGGGACTGGGAGCACTGCGATGGGACTGGGGGTCATTGGGGAGGGACTGGGGACCGTGGAACTGGGGGCACTGGGATAGGAGTGAGATGCACTGGGGAGGGACTGGGCCGGGACTGAGGGCACTGGAGAGGCCCTGGGGGCACTTGGGGGAACTGGGCTGGGCCGGGGATTCTCTGGGGAGGGACTGGAGGCACTGGGATAGGACTGAGAGGCACTGGGGAGGCACTAGGACACACTGGGGCATCACTGGGATGGGACTGAGGGCACTGGATATGGACTGGGGAGAACTGGGCTGGCACTGGGGGCACTGGACTGCAACTGGGATTCTCAGGGGAGGGACTGGGGGAACTGGGATGGGACAGGGGTCATTGGGGAGGAATTGGGGACAGTGGGACTACAGGCACTGGGATGGGACTGAGATGCGCTGGGCGGGCAGAGGGATGGTACTGAGGTCACTGGGGAGGGAACTGGGATGGGACTGGGAGCACTGGGAAGGGACTGGGAAGGGACTGCAAGGGGACTGTGACAGGACTGGGGAGGGGACTGGAGAGAGTGCCTGGGATGGGCCTGAGAATCTCTGGGGAGGGACTGGGACCACTGGGATCGGGCGCAGATATACTGGGAAGGGACTGGGGAGGGTCTGGGATTCAATTGGAAGCACTGGGGAGGGACTAGGAATCATTTAGGAGGGACTGGGATGGGACTGGGGAGGGACTGGGGGCACTGATGATGCCTCTTGAATGCACTTGGGAGGGACTAGGAGCACTGGGATGCAGTGGGGAAGGACTGGAGGCACTTGGATGGGACTGAGAGAACTAGGATGGCACTGAGGGCACCGGGGAGGTACCAAGGGTTGGGACTGGGCTGCACTGGGGACACTTGGGAGCAAGTGGGATCACTGGAGAGGAAAATGGGATGGGACTGAGGGCACTGGGGAGGGACTGCAGTGGGTTTGAGGCAACTCTGGAAGGACTGGGAGCACTGGGGAGGTTCTGGAGGGAACTGCGCAGGGAGCTTGGTTGGACTGAGGGTACTAGGGATGGACTGGGATGGGACTGGGGTGCAGTGGGAGCAATTGGGAAGGAGTGGAGGCACTGGGGAAGGAACAGGGAGGGGACTGGCTGCACTGGGATGGGGTTTGGGGCACTTGGGAGAAACTCAGAGGGACTCAGAAGGGACTGGGGACTGGGGACAGTGGGGAGGGACTGGGGAGAGTGGGAAGGGACTGGAAAGGTGAAATTGAAACAGACTCACCTGAGTCATGGTCTAAGAAGTCCTGCTACAGCTCCTGAGGCCGAACAACAGCCGAGGAGCCTCAGCCCAAGCCCTGGCCCCTCCTCCCCCTCATTGTTAACACCTGGGTCTTCTGCATAGAACAGCTGACTCCACCCAGTACTTCCAGTTCCCTCCAATGGCTTGCAAGAGAATTACTACCCTCCCCAGAGTGCACAAAAATACAACCAAAATCCCACAGTAATTTCTACTCAAAACCAACAGTCCCTGACCAAAGCATCCAGTCCATATTCTAGCCCCCAGCTCTATCCCAACCCCTCAGTGATTTCAGCTCGAGACCCACAAGCTTTATTGCACTGCC